>NW_015505854.1:35556-106937 GCF_001515645.1 Sinocyclocheilus grahami
TGAAATCTGAGGGCTCTCTGACCCTCCCATAGACAGCAAGGTAACTACCACGTTCAAGGTCCAGAAAAGTACCAAGATGATCGATAAAGTAGTCCGTGTGACATCAGTGGTTCAACCGTAAAGTTGCGAAGCTACGAGATTACTTTTTTGCACAAAGAAAACACAAATAACGACTTTATTCCACATTTTCGTCTTGACTGCGTCACTTGTGGACACGCGTTCACGACAGTATCATGACGCGAGCGTGGGTCAGCACCACCAGCCGCACGCTTGCGTCATGGTACTGTCATGTAAAAAGTATTCTCGTAGCTTCGTAACTTTACAGTTGAATCACTGATGTCACACGGGCTACTTTGTCGATCATCTTGGTACTTTTCTGGACCTTGAACGTGGTAGTTACCTTGCTGTCTATGGGAGGGTCAGAGAGCCCTCAGATTTCATCAAACATATCTTAAGTTGTGTTCCGAAGATGAACGAAGGTCTTACGGGTTTCGAACAACACGAGGGTGAGTAATTAATGACAGAATTTTCATTTTTGGGTGAACTAACCCTTTAAAAATAAATTTGGACACGCATGTAATACATTTTTATAAGAACAAACAAAAAACTACACCGGAATGGGTAACAGGGTTGCAAGTAACGCTTGATAAATTATTAAGCTGTCACTCAACAGAGACTGTTGTACTTATTGAACGTGCATTTCCGTAAATTAAAGAAAAAATATTAGATTGATTATTTTTTTCTTAAAATAACTCCAAATGCTCAAAATCCAGTGATGTTACTTCCTGTGGGTCACAATTTTAAGAAATTAAAATTCTTTTAAATTTAAGAATGTAATTCTCAAATTCTAATGTAAATGTAAGAAATGTGGTAAGGTAACAGGATTGAGCACAACATGGGTGACGTGGCTAATTATTACCACAGTACTATTTAATAATGCTAATTATTTTAAAGGTTTTTGTTTTAATTGTTTGTGTGTTTTAAATGTAAGTTTTTAATATTAAAAGTTTACTAAAAGTTTTTTTTTTTATATATATAATTGTTGGACACAATTAAGAAGGTCAGCTTCTGAAATGGCCGTGGTTAATTTTATGTTAGATAATGATTTAGAAAACATGAGATTTGTGCCTGTGATGCTTCACAAAAAGTCTTGGGACAACAACAAATGTTTCATATGAAATGATTGAATTTGCAAAGAAATTCCCAGTGATGCATTGCTCAATGTTTGTGTGTTTGTCTGTCAGGAACTGGAGTGCTTACAGTATCATTTAGATGATCTGGTCTCTAACTGCAGGGATGTGGTGGGAAACCTCACAGAATTGGAGTCTGAGGTACAAAAAAAAATGCTTTTGTGATTTTTACAGCAGTTTGCATCTGAAATTAAAAAGCCTCAGTGTCTATGTTTGGGTGCTATTGTTCTCTGCTGGACGTGAGGCATCTGGGGTGGGTTTGGACTGATTTTGGTGCGTCTGGTTTTCCAGGACATTCAGATCGAGGCCTTATTGATTCGAGCCTGTGAGCCTGTGATCCAGTCCTACTGTCACGTAAGTTGCAAATCATTTTTTCATAACTTAAAGCTATATAATAAATACACGAAGTAGCTTGTTTTCTTTTGTTTTTTTCATTTGTCCTCTCTATTTGCCTGTGTTTGTTTCGCAGGAGGTGGCCGATAATCAGATAGACACAGGGGACCTGATGGAGTGCCTCGTTGCCAATAAGAACCAGAAGGAAATGAACGAGAAATGCGCCGTTGGCGTCACACACTTCCAGCTGGTACGTCTGACGAATACACACTCGCTCTTTCTAATGTTACTACTGTTGTGTCTCAACCGTCTGTTTCTCCTCCTCATCCTCAGATCCAGATGAAGGACTTTCGCTTCTCGTACAAGTTCAAGATGGCGTGCAAGGAGGACGTGCTCAAACTGTGCCCCAACATCAAAAAGAAGTGAGCGCCTGGCTGTCACGCAAAGCAAATGTTTCATAACTGGTTTCATACATTTTACAGTATCGTTAGGGTTGAGCGCTATTTATTCTCAAGAGTAATATTGCAAATGTTGTTTTAACAACATTATCTGAGTATGTCTGAGTATATGCAAAAAAAAAACAAAATTTTTGGTTTTGCTTACAAAAATAGTTTCAATCAAAGCCGTAGTAGAATGTTTGTGCGTCTTGGAGCAACACTGAGGTGTTTAATTCCTAAATGAAATCATTTGAGTCAACGATTCATCCATTCATTAAAGGGATAGTTCACCCAAAAATGAAAATTATCCCCCAAGTTACTCACCCTCGAGGCATCCCAGGTGTAAATGACTTTCTTCTTTCAGACGAATCCAGTCGGAGTTATATTAAAAATTGTTGAAAAAAAGTTGTTAAAAAAAGCTGTTTAATGGCGCTCAGCGGGTGTTGCATGCATCAGTCCAAAAGAAGAGAAATAAAGCGCATCCATCCATAATAAAAAGTGTCACACGGCTCCGGGGGGTGAACAAAGGCATCCTGTAGCGAATCGATGCATGTTTGTAAGAAAAATAGCCATATTTAAAACATAATAATCAATTTAATGTAGCTTGCGCCAACAGTTGTACACGGAAGCAGCTCCGGGTGGATGACGTATGAGGTCAGCGTTGCGCATGCGCCGATGAGTCTCGTGAAAACCAACATTTCTTAACAGGAGCAAAGGAAGCAAAGTTTCCTTACTTTAGTAAAGGAAAACCAGTCTCCTCTTGGCTTATATCGAAATCCTCCGACATTCTTCTTTACAAATCCTCGTTTTGTACTTCTAATTAGTGACCGTTGTTTTGTTTTGATCTCTCCGTGTGCGTTTCCGCGTTCGTCACTTCTCACCGGTGCATGCACAAAGCTGACCTCATACGTAATTCCCCCAGAACTGCTTCCAGTGTACAACAGTGAGCGCAAGCTAGATTAAAGTGATTATTACGTTTTAAATATAGTTATTTTTCTTTCAAAAATACATCGATTTGCTACAGGACGCCTTTGTTCACCCCCCGGAGCCGTGTGAGGCACTTTTTTATTATGGATGGATTCGCTTTATTTCACTTCTTTTGGACTGATACATGCAACACCCGCTGACTGCCATTAAACAGCTTGGAAGATCAAAGACCATTTTTAATATAACTCAGACTGGATTCGTCTGAAAGAAGAAAGTCATATACACCTAGGATGCCTCGAGGGTGAGTAATTCACGGGCTAATTTTCATTTTTGGGTGAACTAACCCTTTAAGACAGTCGTTTACTTTGTTTCTAAATGAATTGGCCATTTTGAATGAGTCGTTTGAATGAATGATTCAATGAATCACTCATTAAGACATGGACTTGTCGCCACCTACTGGCTGTTTTAGTGTCATATTTATTTATCTATGACAGGCCTAAACCAGCCAAGAAAAAAAAGATAATGTGAGATTGGCTACAACTACTACATTTACGAAAGCTCCTCTAGAGGTAATGTAGAGTATGATAGGAAGGTTTTGATGGTCTGTTTGCTCTTAGGGTGGATGTGGTGATCTGTCTGAGTACCACAGTAAGGAACGACACTTTACAGGAAGGCAAAGAGCAGCGAGTTTCAATGAAGTGTCGTAAACAGCTCAGAGTGGAAGAGCTGGAGATGGTCAGTACATCAAATCCATCTAAAATGTATTTAAACGAGTCTAATCATTTGTAGTGTACTGCGCTATGTTATGTCTTATATCCTGTGAAGTTGAGATGTGTCTGTGTGTGTCGTGCAGTCTGAGGACATTCGTCTGGAGCCGGATCTGTACGAGAGCTGTCGGCAGGACATCAAGCAGCACTGTCAGAACGTGGTGTTTGGAAACGCTCAGGTAAATTCAGATGAGCTGGCTCTCTAATCCTCCGTTTGACTGTGAGGATCTGCTCATCTGTGTGTTTGTGCTTGTTCAGGTGATCGAGTGTCTGAAGGAAAACAAGAAGCGGCTGACACAGCACTGCCATCAGAAAGTCTTCAAACTGCAGGAGACTGAAATGATGGACCCAGAACTCGACTTCCAGCTCATGAGAGTCTGCAAGCAGATGATCAGGGTGTGAAACCTCGTCAATTACTTCTGAAAAGATCCCAGAATTTAATGATGGCTTGAAATTGTTTTCTTTTTTTTTCTTAATTATACAGCGTTTCTGCAGTGACACAGATGCAAAGAACCTCTTACAGTGTCTCAAACAAAACAAGAACAGCGAACTAATGGATCCGAAATGCAAACAAATGATTACCAAGAGACAGATCACCCAGAACACAGGTACGACCTAAGCATCTTAACATAGATGCGCATACATACTCGTAGGTTTTCTTTAATCACTCACATATTTATCTTTACGATTAGAGTCGGAACACCAACAAATGGGAAGCTTTGTTAATGCAGTAGGCTAATTATGTGTTGTTCCTCTCAGTTAAAGGCAGATGTGTCAGATGTTTTCTTTCAGTGGGTCAATGAAAGGTGTTAAACTCATCCGGACAAACTGTGTATTTATTTAAGGAGCTGTTTCACTTATTTAAATGTATTTATTACTTTCAACCCTGTTTATTTATTACTTTCAACCCCGTTACAACAATTTGGAAGATGTCTTTACTATTGTTTAAAAACTTAGCAACAACATTTTCTAATACCCATTTTTTTATTTTCTATTAATAATAAATTAATTATTAATTAAAAAATTAGACCTTTAAAAAAAATACAATTCTGAAATTGGTAACAGGGTTTTAAGTAACTGGCTTGTAAGTTTTGCTTAAATAAGCTTTCACTGTATGGGCTTACTTGTTGAAGATTAAATGTTAATTTGTTAATTTAAATTAGGAATTTTTTCAACCCTGTTTGGAATCAATTTGGAAAAGGTCTTAATACTGTTTAAAAGCCTAGCAATAAACATTTTCTAGTAAAAAAAAAAATTCTACTAACATCCATTAAATAAATATAAGTGAAATAATCCAATATTTAAAAAAATAATTTTGCTGAAATGAGTAACAGAGTGACAGGATTGTAAATTTTGCCTAAATTACATGTTCTCTCAGCAGAGCCAAACTAGTTTGAGATTAAATGCTTGTTTGTTATTAATTTAAATGACAATTTTTTTTTCAACTCTGTTACAAAAAATAGAAGATGTCTTGATACTGTTTAAAAACCTAGTAATAAATATTTTCCAGCAGCAGTTTTTTCTACTAATAACTATTAAATCAGTATAGCTGAAATAATTTTCAAGATATACAATTATTCTCTCAGCTAGGGATATGCCGGTATCAAATTTTCATGTTGCGATTAATTGCTAATGCTTTTATCACAATAGGTATTATCACGATATTGAAATTTAGTTTTTTTTTTTTTTTTTAAGTGCTGTCATAATACAGTATAACAGGTTTAATAACAAAAA
Organism: Sinocyclocheilus grahami; assembly: GCF_001515645.1. Taxonomy (NCBI): domain Eukaryota; kingdom Metazoa; phylum Chordata; class Actinopteri; order Cypriniformes; family Cyprinidae; genus Sinocyclocheilus; species Sinocyclocheilus grahami. The sequence continues at coordinate 40,945 of NW_015505854.1, forward strand.
TAACTGAACATTTTAATGCAATAAAGCAAAATGTATAAAGTTAAAAGGTTTACACAGATTAAAGTGCAAAAGAACTATAAAGCCCAATAGGTATCACTTTCCAATAAGACCTCATTAGTTAACCTTAGTTAATGCATTAACATTCACAATGAGCAGTAGCTACATTTGCTACAGAAGTTATTAATCTTTGTTTAAAAAATACAAGTCTTAGTTCATGTTAGCTCATTAAATAACACGGTTGCAACTTTCGATTTTAACAACCCGTTATTAAATATTGGAACAATATCGTGCATATTCATTACCGTGATATATCGCATTACCGAATACCGGCACAAGTCTACTCTCAGCAGGAGCTAACCAGTTTGAGACTAAATGTTGGTTTGTAGCGATTTAATAAACTTTTATTTCCAATAAATTAAAGGGAAATATTAGCACTTAATAACATCAACATCAATAACAGGTGTGAATGTGAAAATGTAATGAAATTGTAATGTCTTCCCACGATACTTTAGAAAGAGTTGAAATCATTTGATTTAACAATTAATATTTTTGTGCCATTATTGCGATAAAAAGTATTGAGATACAAGTGCCCTATTCGTGTAAAGTCAAAAAACCTGGTTCCATCACTAAAGTTTGATGCTCTTTCCTCCATTCTAGACTACCGTCTGAACCCTGTGCTGAGGAAGGCTTGCAAAGCCGACATCCCAAAGTTCTGCCAGAACATTCTGAACAATGCCAAAGACGACAACGAGCTGGAGGGGCAGGTCATCTCCTGCCTCAAACTCAAATACGCAGACCAGGTTCGTAACCTTTATCACTGTGAATGCACATAAACCTGCACCTTTACTCCATATAAGAGCGTGTGTTTGTGTCTCCAGCGTCTCTCTCCAGACTGTGAGGGCCAAATCACTGTCATTCTGCAGGAGTCCGCGCTGGACTACAGGCTCGACCCGCAGCTGCAGCTCCAGTGCACTGATGAGGTAGCATTCACTGTCTTAGTATGTCGTACATCAAGATGTTTTGGTCTCAAATGTCCAATAATGGCTGTTTGTCCCAGATCCCGCGGCTCTGTGCGGAGGAAGTAGCGGCGCAGGAGCAGACGGGTCAAGTTGAGGAGTGTCTGAAAATCAACCTGCTGAAGATCAGCCATGAAGGCTGTAAAAAGGTAAGAGCACTCTGACCTCGATTTGCCGCTGGGTAGTTGCATGGTTCAATTTCTCACAACTCTTCTGACTGGCTGTTCTCGCTGTAGGAGATTCTCAACATACTGAAGGAGAGCAAGGCGGACATCTTTGTGGATCCAGTTCTGCACACAGCATGCGCCCTGGACATCAAGCACCAGTGTGCTGCGATCCCACCGGGCCGAGGAAGACGTAAGTAATTCTGGAAATGATTTTATGCCATTTTGGTAGACTAGATATTAATGACTGCACTCTGTGTTTGTGCAGAGATGTCGTGTCTGATGGAGGCTCTCCAAGATAAGCGTGTGAGACTCCAGCCGGAGTGTAAGAAGAGATTACAGGACCGCATTGACATGTGGAGTTACGCCGCTAAGGTAAACGTTCATCCAATCCCATCGGCCTCCATTCAGAAGCTCAACAGTATTTTCTTCCTTGTTGTTCCAAAACATCAGTTGTGTTCCATAACACTAGAGCGATTATTCCAAATTTGGTATTGTAGGTGTGCTGACTACACACATGCTGTTCTAACAAGTAAACAGCGACATTCTGCTGTCTAAGATGCCTTGTTTTGGCTAAATTCTAAGGAAGAATCATGTATTTCAGATCTTAATAAATTTGTTTCAATAAACTTATTTAAAAACACTTTTAGCAGACTTGCCAACACGGCTTGAAAATGTTAGATTAAGTTATATGTTCTGTGTAAATTAATCATGCAACCATTATTATGAAAATTGTGATCGCATTTACCTCCGAGAACAGTCTTCCGATCTTTTTGCATGCAAAAATGTAAATTGTCGCATTAAATGCAAAAAATGTATAATTTTGTACAAATCTTACAGAGGTTTCTGCATTTCATTTATTATGAGAGCTTGCACAGTATGGTTTCACAAACAGTTTATGTAAGGATGCATGTACAAACTATTTACACTAATCATATGAAAAATGTTGCATATAATCCCAAGTGACAATTACATAAGCGCGATTTTACGAACAAATTAAGCAAATATTGTGTTACGCAAAAATAAGTTGTTACACTTGATTCAATTTGCGGAAAATTTTTACGAACATTGAGCCTCATTCATGAAATATTTAAATATAAATATAAATATTTAAAAAGTAAATTTGGAATAATTGTTTTCTGAAGAATTTGCCCAAATCTTACAGAAGTTTGTGCATTTGATTTAGCATGAGAATTTGCATAAGAATGGTTTAAACAATTTATTTAAAAAAATGTTTTGTAAATTCTCTTTGTTTTGTAAAGTTTACGTAAGGATGGTTGTACGAGCAATTTACACAAATCTTACAAAAAATGCATGACAGTTTATTTAAGCATGTTTTTACAAACAAATTACCCACACCTTGCATTAATTCAATGCATTCAAACGAACCGTTTTTTTAAACAATGAGGCTCATTCATGAAATAAATATGGAGTAATTTGCTCATAAAATGAAAAACAATTTTCCAACTCCTCTGCAGGTTCACAAATGCTTCGTAAATATTTGAGAGTTAAATGTTTCTAAGTTTAAGTTCGTAAATTCCAATCATTTGCATTTTAATTTTTATGAATGAGGCCCAGTTTACATCACATGCTTACAATTTACATAGATAATTCTGGAGAATTTTACATTGAAGAATGGTTATGAACCATTTAAACAAAATTGCGCTTTTCGAGTTTTCTTTAAAAAGCATAAGATCCCACCCTCCCTGCAAATCCCTCTCCAAAGCCACACCTCCTCCAAAACCTCCGTCTGCAATAGCTTAATGGACACGCTGATAGTGTATCATGTCTGCACGAACAGGGTGTGGAGATATGCTAATACATTGACCAGCAGGTAGGGCAGTCTATCGTAGCCTTAAGGTCCGAAATTTTCGTATCCTTTTTTTTTTTTTTTTTTTGTATTCATCCTCCTTTCCTATCAAAATGCTTGCTACGAATGCGAAAAACGCAGAAAATCGAACCTGATCCAAATTGTTTTATGACGGACGAAAGTTTCAGAGGCAGTGTGTAAACTAGGGCTGGGACAATAAATCGATGCATTGCGATTCGTGGATCGATTCTGAGATTTTCGGAATGCATCGTGATTCTCTCTTGAATCGATTCTGAGCTTAGTTTTTAACAGCAGATGGCACGGCGTGCTTTAGAAATATCCATATTCTGCTTGCTTCCAGTTCCTTACACACGCACCACTTGAACCTACAATAATCATTCATAAAGTTCGAAAAGGTTGAAGCGAATTACAAGGATGTTCACAGTGGGCTGTGTTTACGTTAATATCGCATCATAAAGCATAAAAGCCGATGTGCAAGTACATTTAACCCCTTACATTACTCAGCTGAACACGCAAGTGCTCTTCTTCGTGAGCATTTGAGTGTGCGGCTAAAAGCTAACCTAGTGCGCCAGCTTGATTAACACAACTTGAGGTCATATTTATTTTTTAACATGCGCAAAATTTCAGATGAGAATTTCAGACTCCGTGTGCAAAGACCTTTAGACCGAGGGATATGATTGGATGCTTTTGGGATGTGAAGAGACTTTCAACCAGCATAACAAAAAAACGTTTTTGAACCAAATCACCCACCCTGCCTTTAGCTAGATTTAAAGTATATGCAAGGAACACTGAATGCAAGTTGCAGGTGATGAAGTTTTCATGAGCACAAGTTCATACTGTTTCTCTGTTGGCAATAGGTGGCGCCAGCGGAAGGTTTCTTGGACCTGGCCGGGCAGGTTTTCACGTCTCCTGCCAAGTCCTACATCCTGAGCATGTTGGCGATGTGCGTGGTCCTGCTCTTCCTCATGGGTCTGCTGTGCGGCCGCATCACCAAACGCGTGACGCAGGAGTTGAAGGACAGGTAAAGAGGAGGTACAGGGCAGGGGAAGTGCCATTCAGCTCCCCCTGCAGGGCCCAAAAGCCCATCGTGCCCCACACGCCGTTCTCCGTCCTGGGCCGGGGAAGGACACTGGGGTTGGAAACGCAAACCTGACAGAGGGGGGCGGGTGTTTAGACTCGTGCTGTGTGTGCATTTTCGTGGTACCACCGATGGCCACATTGGGACCCAGTTTTAATTGCTACACAGGTTTTTTTTTTGTTTAGTTTTTTTCCCCCCTGACTGCGCTTGTCCTACATCGTCAACTGCTTCTCGGAGTAAACCTGCCTGCTGCGCGCTTTCAAACGCCGACATCCCGGCGCACCAGACGACGCCAATCAGCTTTCTTCAACTAATATCACAAAGACTTGGTTTTGCTTTCCACCTCAATGTTTTTATTTATTGTTGATGTTCGGATCGCAGGAGGTTCGGCTTTTGATTTCCTTTCGTTTGCAGGGATGGTGTCGCAATTTTTGACGTCCATGTTTTAGGAAACAGCCAGTTGGCTGAAGATGGAACGGATGTGTGTCTGTGCCTTTTTGCCTGTCCGAGTGAGAGAATTAGTTTTGTTTGCGTGTTGGTTTTATCATGGGCTTCTTGTTGATTTTTCTTTGTCACTGGGAACATTCTTTTCACCCATCTTTCTTTGCAGTAGGGGGTCATACATATGATTTTTCTGTCATTTGGTTGGTTGATTTGAAGGGAAAGTGTTCTGCATTATGAAAGTTTCACACGTCGTTTGAACTGGTCTTAACTGAGCCCACAAGATTTAGAAAATGGACGATGAAGATCTGAATATCGCCAATCTAAGGGCGACTTGATTCTGGACTACGAGTTCGTATTGATTCACTGGCCGCATTGAGACGTCAAGCTGTTTACATGCTGTTATCGATGCAGTTTCCGATGGCTGTGGTTTGGTCGCGTCGCATCTGAGCTTTGAATGAGTCGTTTGATTTGTGCTTTCATTGTGCCATATTAACAAACCATTCTGTTAGCATATTCAGAGACGTGAACCAAATTCACATTTTTGACGATTTACCCACATGGTAGATGTCGTTTTATCACACGGTTATTCGCTTCCATCATTGGGTTTCCAGACATGGTATGGACGGTTTTAGGGAAATTATCGCTTTTAAACACTCGTACATGTTTCGTACACATTTATGAAATAAGCTTCCTTCACAGACGGTCATTCTCTTCTAAAACATTGTAAGCTCAGTGCCGTCCATAATCACTACAGATTCCAATTGTTTGCTTTTGCAGCCATTTTTTTGGTTTGTGATGCATTAAGAACCATTGAGTTTTTCTAAACAACTCAAGTTATTTTTGACTATTTTCGATCTGTTTGAATGGATTTGTAGCTTCTTAATTCTTTACCCCGAAGGCTTTAATGCGTAACCCCACCCCACCCCGATTTTGTCCCCTGTTCACACAAAATTTTCACTCTCTTGAGTGACAGAATACTATTAAAAGCATAATCGAGCTGTAATGTTACAGTCCCTGTGCATCTCTGCCTTTTAAATTAATTTGGCTTTTGTATTATTGTTATATTTGTATGCTTTTGTACAAAATGGCATTAAAGTGGACTTTGGTTCTAGTGTTTGTGCATTCATGCTGTGCTTTAATAATCTGAATTCATTAATGCTGTTGGTAGGGGGGGAACCATTCGTACTGTAAATAGCTGTGTCATTTTAATAAAGGATTGTGGGTAACAAACTGCCTTAACTTTGACATTTTTCTTTTCTTTGCAGAAAACTTGGTCACCCATGGGTTGCACCCATAAGCAAGGACAGGAAAGGATACATTCAAATTGACCAGCAAGAATAGACACTTTTATTCAGATCAAATCACATGGCTTGTGCTTTTAATATGCTTTTGCATGCATTCTTTTCAGGCCATTATATTGAATGCATCCATGTTGGGAAATTCTTCAAATCAAAAGCTGATGCACTAATGGCCTTTTAGCTTCATGTGCTTTCAATGCTTTGCATATTCCTCCTTATGAAAGCTTCAGTTCATGACTGTGATCTGGGTTTCCTGCAAAGATGAAGAAACTGGTTTCAGCCAAATATTTTACGTTTTCATTCAAAGCGATAAACCAGTACAGCTCTTCCCTCCACTTCCCAATTCAGTTGTTCATTTATCAGCGGAGAAATAAGGTCCTTCATCTACCTGTAAATAATTTCTTTCAGCAGTTATTGATCTATTTTTATGCATTGAAGGAGGTGTATAATTGGTATATATTGATACAAACACCATAGCTGAAATAATTTGTATATATTAGTACCATATTTCAGTCACATGGTCTGACGAGTTTGAAACCGTTGTCTGTTTGGACTCGACATTAGAATTCAATGGCTTGGTATCCGGTGATCTAGTTTTGGTAGCCACATTTTTTTTTTTTTTATAAAAGTGTGTCTGGTTCATATTTCCTAAAATACCCCAAAACAAAAAAAAGCCATAAAATAGGCTTAATTGTCTTTAAGCAAAATTGTACACTTGCGCAAGTATCTGACCAAGCCAATCAAAATTAAGTGAAATTATTATTTTTATTCCTTTCTTTTTTTTTTTTTGCGTGTGTCTATGTGTATCTGAACAAGCCAATCAAAAATGGTTAATAAATATATGTGGCCAATCAAATAAATGGTTAATATTTTTATTTTATTGCCTTGGGAAGATACTTAAATTATTTAGCCTAATTTTATTTGGCTTGGCAAGATAAGAAAAAAAAAAAAGTATTTTGATTGATTAATATTGCTTAATTTTCAATGGATTTGTCAGGTACTTAAATGGTTTAAAAAAAAAAAGTTGATTGACTTGGACACTCAAAAAAATCTAAAGTTAAGCAAATTTAGTATCGGAACAAGTCAAGCAACATAAAGCAAAATTATAAATTTTTTGTGTATCTGACCAGGCCATTCTGAATGTTTCATATTCTATTGAGAACTCAAACTGCAAGTAGTTTGTATCAATTATGGAATCACATTGCGGTTTTAAGGCGAGACGGTATATGGCTGTCGTGTTTTATTTTTGAACGAGTTAAACTAGCACTGGAAAACTCCCTAAATGTGTGTCATCTGCTCACAACCACTGCTTCCTGTCTGTCAAACTGATATATGACAGAAATGATTAATTGTTTTTGTATTTACTTTCTGTGCACAACTTTATTATGAAAAGTATTTTTCCTCAAATCTGATTAAACAGTGTACTAAATCGATATAACTCAATAACTGCGCTTTTGTCATTTCTCATGTCTGGTTCTGTACGAGTTGAATTGGACCGTTGTTAATAAAATTGATCTGATGGTTTGAATCTGATGTATTTTGTCCTTTAACGATTCGGGTTTGGAAATCTTTGCCGTCTGTGTGCGAGTGTCTTTATGTAGCCTCCTCACACAAGTAGAGGTCAAGAGAGTTGAGAGGAGGTCTGGATCGTCTTATGTGGGCAAAACGACACTGGTGTTCCCTTTGTCGAGTTTCTGCACCGCTATTTTGTACGACAAACATTTCTCTTGTGGAGTCACATCTGCCTCTGTTGCAAGGTTGCCAGGTTTTTACAACAAAACCCACCCAATTGCTACACAAAACTAGCCCAATGGCATTTCGAGGGGGGTCCCCCGGGTAAAAATTCGCATTGCAGGGGCTAAATATTACTCTTTTGGGGTCGCTTCAACCCGCGGACATTGTTGGGCTTAAATTAGCTCAATTCCACGGGAAAACCATGGACATGGCAAAACTGTTCTGTCGTGAGATTATATAAAAATGCTAATGCTTCTTGAGGTATTTATCGTTCTTTCAATATGGTTCTCAACTTTTTGCCAGCAAGGTTTCTGGTTCTCTCTTTTTTGAAGTCAATCAAGTGACACTTATTTTGTTAAAGGGGTCATATGATGCGATTTCAATTGTTCCTTTCTCTTTGGAGTGTTACAAGCTCTTGGTGCATAAAGAAGATCTGTAAAGTTGCAAAGACTAAAGTCTCAAATCCAAAGAGATATTCTTTATAAAAGTTAAGAGTCAGCCACGCCTACCTAAAACGGCTCGTTCTAACACGCCCCCACATGTCTACATCACTATGTGGGAAGATTTGCATAACGCCACCCAAATGCTCACGCAAAGAAAGAAGGCGTAACTTTTATTCTCGCTGTAGTATTGTTGCCGCCGCCATGTCGTGAAGATGCTGTGTGCTTCGTTGTGAAAGCGAAACTACTTTGTTTGGTCTTCCAAAAGAGGACGATATCCGCTTCGTCATGCCTGGAGCTGATCCGTGCTGGTCGCTGAGGAAATACATCAACTTCACGCTGTCGCTCGCCGGATCGGCTTTCACCGTGGACGAAGCGGAGTCCAGCCGTTTCCAACGTTTTCATATTTAAAGGATTTGCCACTGAGCGCTTCTTGTTTGTCATTTCTCCGATCACAAATGCAGACATGGTTGTATGTTTACGCGGCGCGATGCAACGAAACGCGTAAAAAGACGGTATAAGTCCTTATAATCAGTAATTATGTCCCTACTGGATGCAACAAATGCCTCGTTTGTAATGGGTTTTAATGTTTTTGTCTCGTCGCTCCGGCCGGACAGGGCATCACAGTATGGTGAGGGGCGTAACATTTCCGTCACACGCTTGAGGTATTCAGCCAATCACAACGCACTGGATAGCTGGCCAATCAGAGCACACCTCGCTTTTTCAGACCGATGAGCTTTGTAAAAATCAATGTGTTTCAGAAAGGCGGGGCATAGAGGAGAAACAATAATGTACAGAATGTGGAAAATAATGTGTTTTTTAACCTTAAACCGCATAAACACATTTCATTACACCAAATACACAAAATAATGTTCTTTTAGCAACATCATATGACCCCTTTAAGGATCTATGGGTTTATTTAACTTCAAAACATCTATGATTAACAATTTATGAACTAAAAAAATAAATGTGAATGGCTCAGTGTAGAAATGTCAAGGTGGCGATCATAAAGAAAAAGTCTAATTAAAAGACTGAAATATTTGAAATATTATCGCAGCGCTGCATTTGTTGTACTTGCTTACATAGTCCCAGAACAGACAATAACCATTCAACATTCAAGAAGTCAGTGTACCATCAGAAAGATTGTGAAACTGATATTTCAAGGTAAAAATATCTTGCATACAGTTGTTTTAGACTTTTTGACTTGAAGTTTTTAAGAACTTTTTGAAAATAATGTATTTAAAGTATAAAGAATTGTATTACCTTTTACTTGATAATTACACCGAATAAAATTTTTAAAGTCATTACATTTAATCTTTTCTTGAAAATGGGCTTAATTTAAAAAAGCTGACACATTTCAAACTACATTTTAAAAGTTTTTTTTTTCTTTTTTATTGTCTTTGACATCCGTATTTGTTCCAGAATGATTTTAAATGGTTTAAAAGAATTACATGTCACACTGTTAATAACTACAACACTGCATAAATATTTTAGTCCGAATGGAAGAAATTAATGTTTTTTTTCCTCATTCTGAGGAACCAAATTACTCTGACCATACGTAAGTTTTCTTTTGTCCTCGTAAATTGGCACCTCAGAAATAATATAATAGCGCTCCTATCTTGCCTCCACAGGCCCATTCCCCAATATCTCGCCTGTAAATGATTTCCCAATAGCAGTCCATCGTCTGTCTCCTGCTTCTCAGAAGTTATACAGCGACACAAAGAGAGTGACTTTCTTGACGTATCGCCCGAGCAGCACCCTTCTTTCCATCTCGCTCATTTCTATATCGACCTCTAGCGTGGCGGGACCCTGAAGAGAGTTCACCAGCACCAGCTGCCCCGTCAGTCTGCCCGCGCGCTGGACGCTGAAGTGCTGGACTCCCCGGTTCCCCAGCAGGCCGAAGCGCAGCGTGTCGCCCAGGATGCGAGCCACGGACAACCGGAAGAGGACGGTGGGCGTGGACATATTGGACACCACGGACATGAAGTGGAAGTTAATGGAGACCGGGGCCTGGAAACAGGCGTTGTCACCTTGGATGCAAGGGTTACGGTCGCAACGCCTGGGAGGAAGAGAAACCAGAGAGAGACGCTGGAGTGCCAGACCAAACGTTAACCTGAAATTATGTCTTGGAAATGTAGCAAGTCCATCTGCGCAGGGCAGTAAATCAGAAATTTGGTTTTGGAGCAAATGTGACTACTATAACTCTGGAGGGAAAAGCCGCTTGTCGTAGACTAGAAACATGATCTACGCAAATGTTAACAGAATATTTGGGCGACACATTTTAAGTGCGTATTCTAATTGAACATACTCAAGCCAATCATATACTTGCATCATTAGTGCGTGACGTAAATTTAATCTTCGGCATAGTACGCACACAGACAGAATCTTTTTTGCGCTAATTAGTTTGTCCACAAGGTGGCAATGTTGGGCCGACCCCTTGTTTTGCAGATGAGACTGAACTAGGACTGCCACTAGCGACTATTTTTATTTCGATTAATCTATCGACTAATTTATCGATTAATCTAAACGATTAATTTCCCACAAAAAAAATCAACAATTTTATTTAAGAATATTTTATTAAACCTTTTCTATGAAATCCTTTTTTTAAAGCAAAAGTAAAGTGCAACATAGAGCGCAAGAAGCAAGTGTCCATCTCTTAGTCCAAATCACTTAAATCAAAGTTCAGTATTATAGTGTAAGAATGACAACATGTCCACATGTTCTAGTCTACTAATATTAAAATTATAATCAAAAAACACTTTTTAAAGGAGTATTTACCAGAAATGTTATTTACTTGAATTTATTTAGGAGAAAAATGTAAATGTGCAGTATTTCTGGAGAAAAAAAACTACTACTTTTTCAAATAAAATAAATTAATTGGAGATGCTTTTAATTATTCAAAGTTAATGGAACCATTAAAAACGGAGTATAGAAAAATTAAAATGGAAAAAAAACTGAATTTGGAAATAAAACGGATTTCATAGGGCCCTATAATAATTTTTTTGTGGTAATATGTGGACATCAAAACGTGTAAACAAGTGAGGGTTTGAGCTTTTATTTTGAAACCGCGATGTATTCTCCTGAGTTTGCGTAGATTTATAAATGATTTACCTTACAAATCTGATGAAATGGCGCACACACACACACTCAATCACTCACTCACACAAACTCACAACAACATGCAGAGATGGAGTTTGAGTCGCTCCACACATGTAAATGATAACCGTTCCTGTGGAACTACTGTGAACGGAGCCGCTGTGTGACGCATGTACTTAACCTACACGCATGTAAATAATTAAAGCGCATATACTGTATTAGAACTGCATCGCATATAATTATTTAATTAAATTGTAGCGTTTGTAAATTCACAATTATGCTTAATTATGATTTTTCAATGGGTTTAATATATCATGCAGCCATGGGAAACAGTCTAATAATGTGTTTTATGAATTCTCGTCCGTGAAATGTGCCACTTCCGGCATTCTGCCGGTTAGTCGACGCGAGCAAAATGAAGTCGAGGATTTTAAAACAAAATCGAATAGTCGAATAAAATCGATGAATCATGACAGCCCTAGACTGAACTATTGACAATCTACTATTTCAGTGCACTAGTTTTCCATTGTTGTTCTATGTAAACATCTGCTAAATGGACATGTTTGACTTGCGCTTGTGTTGCACGTCATTAAACGCAGAGCTCAAGATAAATTAAGTTAAACGTTTAAAAAAACGTGTCTCTAGACCTTAGGTTTTTTTTCCCCATTCCACTGCGTAAATGGCCCCCAAGAGATAAACGCAACTATAGTTTAAAAGCGTACAAAGACATTTTATCGGTGATAACTTCTGAAAAGAAATTGCGCAGACACTGAACAAGGATAAAAACTTTCTAGCATGCATATGACAAGCGTTGGTGTTTGCGCACACATCAAATGGAGTATGGGGCCATTCACCCAAAATGTGTTTTTGCTTCGAAAAATGTGAATCACGGGCAGTGGAATGAGCAAAAAATAGCCAGGTCTGGAGATGTTTTTTTTAAGTTGAGCTTTTAACTTAAACGTCTCATTTTCAGAACCGCGTATCATGCATGATACACTGAAAAAGATGCATGTGCAATGGTCAAAGATGTCCGTCTAACACATTTACGTAGAAAAAAAGTGGCTGTGTATTCGGCTGTATTCATATGCTAAGCTTTTGCGTCAACTTAAGTATATTTTGGGCTTTAGCATGTTTTGGAACTACTATTGCATTAACACCTCAGTATTTTTATGCTATTGTTCACGATAGCGACCCCTACAATAGTGACCAATGCTAATAATACAACATACCTGTGTTGAGTTATAAACATGTTTATAAATGCAAACCCTTTTAGCTACACCAGTGTTGCGCTAGCACAGCTAAAAGAGTTTATCTTCACATGTAGATTGTTTCTGTCTTTTTGGTAGCCTTCAAATCAACTGATAGAAAAAAAAACTTCCAAAAATTGGTTTTCTGATTTACCCATGATTTAGGAGCTTACCTGCTGCACTTGAAGGTAGCATTTTCTGAGATACACATTAATGCAAATGATTAAGAGCAGATGTGGTGCAATGGCGTGACTTACAGCGGTGAGGTTTTGATGTACGTGGCGTTACGGATGCGAGGGCAGTCCACATCCACACAGCGATGACCTCCGTATGTATTCATGCACACCTGCTCACTACTGCAGTTATGGGTCGCTCTCGCACACTCGTCAATGTCTACAGAAAGCACATGTTAAGAACATTAATTTGGTGTGTTTTTGAAAATCAAATGTTATTTAGGTTCATTTCTTTTACGGCTGTGACACACCAAAACAACATCAAAGAACTAGTGATAATGAAATCCGACTATGTTGTCACCCACGTCCATGCGTCTGGGCCAAAAGGTTGAGTTTGAACACACCATAAAGATTCCAATTATTGGCCAACTAGCATGCACGTTCTGTGTGAGAGGAAATTATCCAGACCAGCAGGTGGCAGTAGTCTGTACTGTCTGTATTGATCTAAAAATCCTAAACAAAGCAGAGCTAGCTTACCATTCTGTATATGAATCACATCAGGTGTTCCAAATCGTGTACTTATGCACTATTCTATGACGTTTTTCAGTATAAATAGTGTGAGTAGTACATTCACACCGAAAATTCCAAAAAGAAAAAGTGCACTTTAAATACCCGGATGTTGCACTTAACCGAAAAAAATCCTAAACAAAGCAGAGCTAGCTTACCATTCTGTATATGAATCACATCAGGTGTTCCAAATCGTGTACTTATGCACTATTCTATGACGTTTTTCAGTATAAATAGTGCGAGTAGTACATTCACACCGAAAATTCCAAAAAGAAAAAGTGCACTTTAAATACCCGGATGTTGCACTTAAATAACCGAAAAAAGTGTGGAATGTTGGACACTTCATGCACTCAATTGTCGCAGCTGTAATTACGTTGCGAAGGGGGAGGGGCTATCAGACTCCGATTATGAATGACAAAATAACCTTATATAATTAATGCACTACATGGTTGAGTACATAGTGCATAAGTACATAGTGTATGAGTGCGTCATTTGGGACGCAGCTATTGATTGCTTGCTTCATTCCAGATGGCCATGTCGTTATGAAAATGTGTGTATTGGAATGATCAGGGCTACATTTCCCAAAAGCATCGTAAGTAGTGCTGTCAAATGATTAATCGCGATTAATCGCATCCAAAATAACAGTTTTCGTTTACGTAATATATGTGTGTATACCAATTGTCGCAGCTGTAATTACGTTGCGAAGGGGGAGGGGCTATCAGACTCCGATTATGAATGACAAAATAACCTTATATAATTAATGCACTACATGGTTGAGTACATAGTGCATAAGTACATAGTGTATGAGTGCGTCATTTGGGACGCAGCTATTGATTGCTTGCTTCATTCCAGATGGCCATGTCGTTATGAAAATGTGTGTATTGGAATGATCAGGGCTACATTTCCCAAAAGCATCGTAAGTAGTGCTGTCAAATGATTAATCGCGATTAATCGCATCCAAAATAACAGTTTTCGTTTACGTAATATATGTGTGTATACTTATTATGTATATATAAATACAAACACATGCATGTATATATTTAAGAAAAATATGTTATGTTTATATATTTAAATACGTAAGGGACAATCAACAGCTAGCCGTGCATTAAAAGATTTTAAATGCATGACGCGAAGTGGCCGCCGCAAATTATCGTTGATTATCCCTTACGTATAAACGTAAATATTTTCAAAATATATACTGTATGTGTGTGTATTTATATATTCATAATAAATATACACAGTACACATATAATGTAAACAAAAACTTTTATTTTGGATGCGATTAATCGTTTGACAGCACTAATTGTAAGCCTAAGTTGATAGTAGCTCCATTAGCGACAATAGTTCTACAATCAACTTAGGCTTACGATGCTATTGGGAAACGCAGCCCAGGTAAGATGACTTGCATTCACTTTCGTTTTTATTTTCGTGCACTTGTTCACCAAGCCGAACAGCCAATCAGAATGTGTCTCACTGATTTCCCAACACCGATTCAACATGCTCAATCGTCCAAGAAGCCTCCAATGGGGTCTGACTAACGAAGACAGTGCAGAACACACCACAAAAAAACTGAGCTGACAGATGTTCAGTGACAACCTGTCGGCTTGGTGCATGTGTCAAGGCCTTGTACATATCGACTTTAATTTGCCCAGACTTTAAGTTATTTTGGTTTGTATCTTGGAGAGTCTAGCAAGCATTGTTCTAAAACCTAGTGAACCACCTACCAAAGCAGCATTTTAAAGCATCATAGGCACCCACTTTTGGGCAAAATCTAAGGCATCATTGTGTTCCCAGAATGTCTTACAAGGAGCTCGGTGAAAAAACAAATTCTATCCAAGATAGCAAACTTTATAAATTTACATAAAGAAAAATATATAACATTTATTTTAATAAAAAAGTATCAATAATAGTTCAACACCGTATCATTAAAAACGGACTTTTTAACCCAGTATTTGAGTATTTTACAACTTGAGTAGTTTTATTCTTTTTAGATTATTTTGCAGTTGTACATATCGACTTTAATTTGCCCAGACTTTAAGTTATTTTGGTTTGTATCTTGGAGAGTCTAGCAAGCATTGTTCTAAAACCTAGTGAACCACCTACCAAAGCAGCATTTTAAAGCATCATAGGCACCCACTTTTGGGCAAAATCTAAGGCATCATTGTGTTCCCAGAATGTCTTACAAGGAGCTCGGTGAAAAAACAAATTCTATCCAAGATAGCAAACTTTATAAATTTACATAAAGAAAAATATATAACATTTATTTTAATAAAAAAGTATCAATAATAGTTCAACACTGTATCATTAAAACGGACTTTTTAACCCAGTATTTGAGTATTTTACAACTTGAGTAGTTTTATTCTTTTTAGATTATTTTGCAATTATTTTAGAAATGTTACCACATTATCCAATCAGTAACGAGGAAGGTTGTAATTAGGATGTTGCCATAGAAGGCAGGTGCCTATGGAAGCAGACAGGAAGGCAGCTCACTAGATTTAAAACAGACCGTCTCTTGTTTGTTTGAGATGATTCTACAGAACTATGACAAACCAGCAGGTCATAATGGACGGACCATGGCAGCTCCTGCTATCACGGCCCAGGCTGTAACCGGCGGGACACTCGCAGTGGAAACTTCCAGCCGTATTCACACAGGTGTGCAAACACAGACGGCCAGGACGAGTTAGACGGAAGAGCTCGCATTCATCAGTGTCTGAAACACACACACACACACACACACACACACAATGCTCAATCACATTTGGGTCGTTCTACAACTACAGTGGCATTTGCATCTGAAATCTGTTAAAAAATGAAACTCATTAATCATACATCAAACCTACCATGCTATATTCATTAATTTCTGTTCAGTCTCATTTCATACATGATCACACTGAATAATTTAGCATTTAAAAAATAAATGTAATTGACCATTGGCTGACATTCTCTTTTGTCATTGGTGTTACACCTAATTAAAAGGTAATGAGATCCAGTAACACCACTGATGAATTACTAGAGTGACTTTTCATGATTTAGTCAGGCATTATAAAACCAAAAATAATAGCATGGAAATCTGAAATGCTTATCAGATAATAACCATGCCTATTACATTTATTAAAATGAAAAACTATAATTAGATTGACATTGCAGCATCACTGGTGTGTGTATATATGTAATTTTGAGGTAAGAAAAATCCCAAATATTTTACGTATATTAATATGTAATAAAGTAACTTTTTAAATATGTTTACATTTGTGATATGTTGACATTAATATTAATTAATATTAATTTTAATATTAATAAAAAACCATTTTAGTAGTGTTAAGTAGTATTTAACAGTTACCTTTAACATTTTTGCATTTTTATGTTGACATAACACCATAAAAAATGTTGACAATTGTTTTCAACACTGGAAATTAAAGTAAAAACTTAAATGCAGTATTTTGCTGTTGTTGTTTTTGACAAAAATAAATAATAAACATTATTAGCATGTCAAATGTAATTTCGTGGTTCTGTGTAACTAAGAAAGGAGTGTGAAATGAAGTGTGCAGAGGCGGAGTAAGTGCACAACTCCATTACTTGAGTGAAAGTACAGATACTGCTGGTCAAATATTGCTCCATTACAAGTGAAAGTTGTAAAGACTTGCTTTTAAAAAGTACTTAAGTACCAAAAGTAAAATTCCTTTTTTATGCCAATTTACTGTTTTATTATTGTTGTATGTAATGTAATACTTTCAATACTTCTGAAGCAACTTACAATACATTACACCTACTGAATACACTGACTAGCTTGTAGTATCTTTGGAATAAAGTGCTAAACCTATAGGGAAATATATATATATAGTGTATATATATATATTTAACACCCCTACCCACCCTCACAAAAGCAGGATGGTAGTGATCTCACACTGCTCTGGACACATCTGTGTGTAGCCATTCAATCACATTTGAACCGAGTGGACAGTGAAATCCTGTAAATACAGAGCGATAACGAACACAGGTGTAGCTGTATAACTTTACAACAGCAACACTGCTTTAACAAAAAAGCAAAACAGCAAGACTTATTTGACATCAAAACAAAGATTTTAAAAATGCTGTCTAATCGCGCTCGCTGTACTTTAATGTCACACACAGAACCGTCTGTGCAGTGCTGCTTCAAGTCCAACACCTATTGTGTTTTATTAGGAGACGCACAAAAGTTCTTCTGTGGCTTTATAGGTAATATTTTCACTTACACAATTTAGCATAATCAGACAATATTGTGTCTAATATATACCACACTATTAACTTCGTATTATTGAATTGTTGTAAATAAATATCACATTTGCAACTGGTCAGCGTTCAGAAAATGCTGGGAAATCACTTCATCAAGCCCTACAAGAGTGATAAACTGTCTGAAGAAAAGAAAGTCACGTTTTAGAGAAGAAAAAAAAAATCACCCACTGACTTAGTAATGACTTTCAACTTCGAGGACCTTGATAGAAATGTAGTGAAAAGTACAATATTTGTCTTTCAAATGTAGTGAGGTTAAAGTTTCCAAAAAATAATAATGCTTAAGTAAAGTACAGATACTCGAAAAGTGTACTTAGTTGCTGTCTGCCTCTGGAAGTGTGTGTGTGTGTGTGTGTGTGTGTGTGTGTGTCACCTGTGCACAGTGTGCTGTTGTGGCTGGAGATGCTGTAGCCCTGCACACAGGTGCAGTGGGTGGAGTCCAGAAACTCAATGCAGCGGGACGCTCTCACATGGGTGGAGGCACAGACGGAGGCAGGAGGATGAGACGGTGAGGAAGAGGATGCTGATACAGAGGTGGATGCATCATTGTTTACAGTGGTATCCACAACTGAGAGGACAGGAAACAGTACAAGCTTATACAATGACCTTTGACCTTTTAGACTTTAGTCAGAGTAGACACCATATTTAATATGACACAAAAATGACAGCGAGGTCCTGAGGAAAAGTACAGACCATCCAGTGTTGTCATACTGATGTCAAAAACAGAAAAACACAACAGTACACAATACTGGGCCTCATTCATGAAAACCAGCATGTAAGAATCTACACATTTGTGTTTCTTAAAAGAGAAAGAAATAGTTGCACTGATCAAAACTGCTCAGTTTGTCTTTTATAAATAATTCTTCCATAGATTTTAATATGAATAAATTACACAGAAATTCCTTCATCTTTTGTTTCACGAATAATGTGTAAATTGTTACACTGAACTACTATTTGACAATTTATGCAAACGTTTTTTTGAATGATTTACACAGAAATTATTTTTTCTCATGTTTCACAAATGAGGTATACATTTTTACACTGAATTAAATTTGACAATGTCAAAGGCTTTTTGAAGATTGTTTTTCTCATGTTTTATTAATTAAGGCATACAATTTTTTTAAGACTTGTCTTCTGGACAACTGTCTGATCAGCAGTCTTCCCCATGATTGTGTAGCCTAGTGAACCAAACTGAGAGGCCATTTTGAAGGCTCAGGAAACCTTTGCAGGTGTTTTGAGTTGATTAGCTGATTGGCATGTCACCATATTCTCATTTGTTGAGATAGTGAATTGGTGGGTTTTTGTTAAATGTGAGCCAAAATCATCACAATTAAAAGAACCAAAGACTTAAACTACTTCAGTCTGTGTGCATTGAATTTATTTAATACACGAGTTTCACAATTTGAGTTGAATTACTGAAATAAATGAACTTTTCCACGACATTCTAATTTATTGAGATGCACCTGTATACATTCACGAAGCTGTTCCCAAGCTGTATTTATCTGAGGACAAGTGTTTGTAAACACTAAGCTACTGCATAAAACAAATGTGGACTGCACAAATGATTATTTTATATTTTTTGCTTCATTTATTGAATAGTTGCAGTTATGGATTCAATTATAGCTACCAAAGCATTCAAAATATATATCTTTTCACAGAAACCAGGCGTTCATTAATCATCCCCTCAAACGTGTTCCCCACGCAGCCGCATTTCTCAGAAATCACAGCTGTCACAGACGACGGCTTTTCAAATCCCAAACCCACCACAGTTTTACCTCATCAGCGCTTTACAAGCGTGATTTCACTCGGTGTCTTGACTGGCTGGAGCGCAAAGCTAAAGTTAGTTCTTCATCTGTCATCCTCTCACATTAACGCAGTCGCGAGGGGGAGCTCAGGGGGGATGCATTTAAAGCTCCCCGAATAACGAGAAAAGAACCAGTCAGCTGTATCATGTTAAAACGGAACCGGACAGTTTGATATTAAGTTATCGTTTCGTTGATTTTCTTAATAAGGGCGCCTGGAGGAGCTGTGGCGAACGCTAATGAAAGAACAGAGGCTGCTTGAATGCTGAAGCGAGACAGTGATGGATGGGGTCTCAGATGAATTTTGCTTTACAACTTTCATTTTTCCCGTCTGGATTTCTCCCATTCTCTTCTACAGGGAATGGATCAGTCCAGAAGCACATTTAAACCCCCTTTGGATTTGATGTGCTGGCAAATGGTACGAGCCCCAGTGTAGAAAAGCCATTAACTCCAGTGTATGAGCTCTCTCTCTCTCTCTCTCTCTCTCTCTCTGTGTGTGTGTGAGGTTAAATAAAGAGTGCATTTCGAGGGAATCTACAGCAGATGAGCGGGATGTTCAGAATGTAAGACTGTAATGACCCCGTTGAGAAGTCAGCGTCGCAGTCGTCAGTGTAAGTGTGAGTTTTTTCCTCTTTCTCTCACTCTATTCTCATCTGCATTTTACAGGAAGCTGAACTGCTGTCAGATTGGAGTTGGTATTTTTTAAATTGTTTTCTTCATGGTTTGCATATTTGATTACTGCGTTCAAAAACATAAAGGTCGTATTTCACACAAAAAAAGAAAGAAATTATCATTTGTATAAAGAATATGAAGTCTTCTTTGCATTGTGAAATTATCATGAGAATGAAACTAATTTCTGTTAAATGTATCTTGATTTGTTGTGTACAGACATTCATTTTTACTGATTAAGCAATAACAGCTGGATCCAGATAAGATGATTTTAATTCCTGTTTACTGTATTCATTGTAGTTGTAATTACTGTTTACTGTTTTCATTGTAGTTGTAATTACTGTTTACTGTTTTCTTTTTAAGATAAGATATGGATATTTTTGTATTATTTCAATAGAGTTGTATTCATTTTTAAGCTTTAGTTATGTGCTTTTGTCTTTTTTTAAATCTATTTTTGTTTAGCTTAAATGTATTTTTGGTCCATATTTAATTTTTAAACAGGTCTGTAAAAACATGGCCCAATTTTAATATAAAGGCATTTTCCATATTGATTGTTCGCAGGTGTTATACCTGTATTACGAAGCACACATTGTGTTGTGTTGTCGCGTTAAAGGAAACGTATCTTAACAGATAGTGTCCTGGCAGAAAATTACCAATACATTTTCTAACTTTATTTCTAGTTTCAGTTATTTTATTTACATTTTTAAAGTTTAAATTTGTCATGTAATATTTACATTTTAATTCAGCTTCATTTCAGTTAACAAAAACAGTTTTTAACAACAATGCTAAATCAACAGTGTTTTTATTTTTTAATTTTTTAAAAGATCAGCTAGAAATAGCCAGTGTTGGGGGTAATATATTACAAGTAACGCAAGTTACGTAATCCGATTACTTTTTTCAAGTAACTAGTAAAGTAACGCATTACTTTTTAATTTACATTACATTACTTTTTCAAATTAGTAACGCAAGTTACTTTTTTTCCAATGTATTGATTGGCAGCTCTGCTGTCCCCATGCTGAGAGAAATCAGATGTTACTGTAGTTCTAAAATAAATATGAATATGCATTAATTCATCTCACTCACAAAAGATTCAGTATTCCTCAAAATGAATAAAAATAATGCAACTCAGAATATGACGCAAACCTGCAATAATTAAATGTTAAACAACACAAATATGCTTTATGTATTTAATCCCATTCTATTAAGCAATGTCTTTGTTTCTGACCTTCGATGATCCAGTTCAACCGTACTAATAAGCACAAATTACTCCAGACAAACATTTGTGTCTTTGTTTATTGCTGAAGTGTGTTGAAATGTCTTCTTCTGCATTCTACTGTACGGACGTAAATTTACTTTCCCTTCAGCCTGAGGCTGATTCATTTCACTTTTGGTGTGAAAAGGCTTTTATATTTGCCAGAAATATAACTTTTTTATTTTAAAAACAAACAAGCAAGCCCTGTCCAGATTTAAAAAGTAGCGCAAAAGTAACGTAAAGCATTACTTTCCATAAAAAGTAACTAAGTACCGTAATTAGTTACTTTTTTTATGGAGTAACGCAATATTGTAACGCATTACTTTTAAAAGTAACTTTCCACAACACTGGAAATAGCACCTTATCAGTTGCACATTTTCACAATTTACACTGTAATAACATACAGAGAGAGTAATATTAGGCTTTTTCAAGTTTTCATGATTTAGGCACTGTTACTACTAATGTGTTATTTAATGTGAGAAGACAAATAATAGTACACAAACTCAAAAGTGTATAGGCTTTGTAGACAGACACTCGCGCACATGCACTCCAGTTGTTTTATTGTAGTCATTACTTGTTAAATGGCCTATATCACTAGGACAATGATGCATTCGTGGTGAAAGTGCACTGAATTGTGTTCACCATGTGACAGAGATATTAATCTCAAAACACAGATGATTAACCCTAACCAAGCAACATATGTTGGCTAATAATGTAATTTCTGTAAATCCTATTATACTGAGCCTGTCTTTCTTTAAATATATTTTGACAATTCCTATTGTAACTAAACTTATTTTTAGTTTTATTTTCTCCGTTCTAACACCCTGATACCATAACGTTTTCATTTATTCTGTTTCTTGATAGAGGATACAGTCATTTTTTATTAAAGAGCGAGGCAGCGTGTGTCAGTGTGACAGAAGGAGTGTTGTTGTATTATTCAGTTCATTGTTGTTTTCCTTTCAGCGCGCACTTGTGCTGTCTCTCTTGTTTAGACGAAAGCATGACGGGAGTTTTGCGACCCTCCAAACAGAGATCCGGTATGAAGCGACCTCGAAATGAGCCTTACAGGTACATCCACACACACTCATTTCTCACAGGCATATTTCACAGCTCATGTCATGAAGAAATATGAAACATCTGCTTCCTGAGGGCGTGCGTCTCCAGTGCTCTTCCACTCATATTTTTGACACTGTGCTTTTCTCACTCTGATTCTCTCATCTTTGTCTTTCTCTAGTCTATCCATCTTTTTTCAGCCCCTGCCAACATCAATTTTTCGGGTGTTTTTAATATTAGGCTCTGTTCTGAGTTATGAGCTAGAGGACATTTCCAGTGCAATTTACATTACAGAGGTATATTTTCGAAACTGTGACTGCAAACTTTTGACTATCGGCATGAAGTCTGGTCCACAGCGTTTTTTTCCTATAAAAACCTAACGACTTTAATCACGGAAAGAACTACAATGAAGCATTGACATCATCGAATTAAAAAATGATGGAGAAATATAAAACTATCGGTTTAAATATGTTGATGTCGAGAAACAGTATATTCTACGTCAATTGTAAAATGTGCAAATGTACACAAATATTTAAGTAGTTTGGGAGCATATGACTATGTAACATCATTCACATTGCTTCATGCGATTGGGTTGGTGCTGAAGTGTTATTTTGGTGCAATTGTCGCAATTGCGATTTTTATTTTATTTTTTGCAGAATCATGGGTAATGTAGTTTTTCACAGTTTAATGACTAATGATTACATCAATAAATGTATTAATGTAGTTATCAAGATTTTTGCATCAAAAACATAATTTAGAAGTAATAAGCTATTTTCTGTCCTGTTTTTAACCCCCCTCATCAGAACACTCTGTTTGAATAGGCGTGGCGGATTGTAGATTGTGATTTAGGTTAAAAACGCATAAATATTTACATCAAATGATCTGTTTAACCGTGTTGGTTTAACATGCAAAGCAATAGTGATCACATAATGAAAACAGTTACTCACACTTGTGTTGCAGCATTACTGTCGGATCCAATATAGTCGGCACTGCATCATCTTTAAGTTTCACACTTTCTGAAAATCCAGCGTTGAATTTTGCCTTGTTTGTAAACGAATCCGCGATAAAATGAAGCTTCTTACTGACACGGTCTGGATCTTCATTCAAAATAAAGTTCATCAACTCTTTCCTAATATTGGGATCAGATGCAAGGCAGTGCAAAGACTATTTTTCCACTGCTTGGCACTGAACAGCGTCTTGTTGTCTTTTTCGTTTCGTTTCTGCATTGACCTACGTTTGTTTTAGGTTATTTACACGACATGCAGGAATCGGTGGGCGGGGCTAAACAGGCAGTGATGTCAAAGCAGGCACTGATGTTTATCCACACTATTACGTCATAGAGTGGCACATTCCACAAGCTGTTGTTTTGGCAGGCTGCCTTCAATATAAGCTGTTTTTAGACTAACAAAACTTTTGAGTTCTGAAACTTACAGGATGTTTTTTTAGTACAATGACCTCTTGTATATCAAAAGATCAAGGGAATTTGGGTTTCTCAGTTCATGACCCTTTAGAAATCACTTCCCCTATAGAGGAAATCAATGTGATTTTACTTCCGAAACCTACCTGTTGCACCCTATTAAGAACTGGCCGCTTAGACAGGAAGAGAATGTCTGACAAAAAAAGTATAAAAACTAAGCTTTGTAGACTTTACTTTACTTAGTTTAGACATTTATTTAATCAAAAATACTATTTACATTTACAATTATGCCAGTAACTTTTAACCAGAATTGAATTTGTTTAGAAAAGTACACTGTGTTCATGACCCTTTAGAAATCACTTCCCCTATAGAGGAAATCAATGTGATTTTACTTCCGAAACCTACCTGTTGCACCCTATTAAGAACTGCCCGCTTAGACAGGAAGAGAATGTCTGACAAAAAAAGTATAAAAACTAAGCTTTGTAGACTTTAATTAGTTTAGACATTTATTTAATCAAAAATACTATTTACATTTACAATTATGCCAGTAACTTTTAACCAGAATTGAATTTGTTTAGAAAAGTACACTGTAAAAAAAAAAAAAATCCATAAAATTTACGGTAAAAAAACGGCAGCAGTGGTTGCCAGAATTTTACCGTAAAAAATACGGTGGCAACATTTTAGGTTTTACCTAAACAAAACCAGCACGGTTGTGCTTTTTTCTGTGGTTTTCCTCTCTGTCAGAGGAATACTGATCTGAGAACCTGATTTGAGAATATGTGATTCCATGTGCTTTTTTCCTGCATATGTTATCATATCAAAAATCGGATTTGGGTCACTTGAACCATGTAATGTAAATGCGGCCATAGAGACTTGGGCCCGAACATATTAGCAACTGCATAGCAACACTGTATAGCAATCTGCTGGTGACTGTAGCAGCATTCGCGTATACAAACATCTATGATAAACACTGTTTATATACTGTATTACAGACCGAATTGAACGTCCTTTATCTACCCGCAATGCACTCTAAGAAGTACAAGGTCTATAATGCAGTTTCACAGTCCATTTAATCTCATTTACCTTCCTAAGCATCCTACCAGCACTTAAACACACACTCTCTCTCACACACACACACACACACGAGCGCGACAGGAATTTACTCCACTTATTTGCATAATGTTACAGGGTGGCTTTGACTGGCGTCTTCTCTCTTGGCTCTTGGCTCTGGGCTCCATATGACTCACGCAGCTGCTTATTTGCCTCTTGTTAAGTGTTTTCACACACCAGGAACTTTGTTCTCTATTTCAATCTCATCAGAAGATCTGACGTCTCATTGGTTATGGCCTGCGGTCAGATGCTGTTGTTACTGCATTAGTGTGCGCTGAGATTCCACACGACCCCTGGATTCTATCTGCATTTTAAACACCCTCCCGTAGGGCCAAGCATCCCATCGTAGAGAGAAAACCTCTGAAAATATGTTTGGCAGCATGCATTAGTGTGGCCCACGGGGGTTTCTCTAGTGGCCATTTTTTTGCTTGGAGATGTGTGTGTCTGCCATAACAAAAGTCTAAATGTAACCCTCTAGTGTGCACTTTGTTGCCTCTGGCTAACAAACCCGTTTCTTCACTTTGGAAGCATATAAGAGAGCAAAAATGATTCATGAGGGATTACTTTTAATAAAAATGGGACGTTTTTTTTCTCTGCGCTCATTTTAAAATGTGTACTGTGTCAGGGATGAACATTTTTGCTCTGCAGAACTGCTCACTGAAAACGAGCTCTTCAAAAATACAATTCATATTTGTCAGTGAGTGAACAGATGCAACTAAATGAATATGGATGCAGACAATAAAAATAGCTACTGCAAATACTTCAAATATGTTCAGTTTACATATTTTAACAAATATGTTAGATTTTATTATATTATATATTATTAAATCATCTATCTTTTAGTATTGACTTACCATTAAAGTAAAATCTAAGTAAAAAGTAAAACTTGTATCCAGTTCTGTTCTATTGAATTCTGTCACTCTGGCAGTGAGTGAAAAATGTGTATGACAATGTTTTACATAATAACCCCTTATCTGTTATCTGTTATTTTAAACATTGTAACATTTTTCTACTATTTTAACATACTATTGTAACATTAGTTGGAAAATTTAAATAGGTGCATATATATGAATAAATACAAAGTTCTGTTATGAAACTCCAGATGGCGCAGGCTGATAGGTTGCTACTCAGTCTGATAATATCACATCATTATTCACATGGCGCAGCTGATTGGTTTCTTTTCACATCAACAGCCAATGAGCTCGCTGCTCAACATCAAATACTTGGCTTGTGCTTGCTGTAGCAGTTGCAGTGAACTTCAGAAATCCTTCACCTTCCCCAGCTCCACCTGTATAGATCTGCTGCAGGGTAATCTCATGCATGTTATTTCACATATGTTATATGGGCAGCAGCAGTATTATTTCTGTATATTACCATGCTAAACTCTCAGAGAGTTGTCATGACAGAAATATTAATATTTTCATAAATAAAAATGTGTCTTGCCATACAATGAAAGTTTATTTACACCACAGAATAAAAATTTCAAGAAGGTAATTGACTTTTTATCTCACAATTCTCAATATTTGTCTTGTAATTTTAAGATTATATACCAAAATTCAGACATTTTAGAATTGCGAGTTTATTTCTCACAATTATGAGTTTAAAGTTTACTATGTTTTTTTACCTCAGAATTGGGAGTTTAAATATTGCTATTGTGAGTTTACATTGAGCATTTCAGATTTTTTTTTTTTATTCACATGGTTTGACCTCATACACATGCTTCTGAGAAAAATGTCAGCACTGTGAGATAAAAAGTTGCAATTACCTCATTTGTATTTTATTACATAAAAAAATTAATAAATAAAATTGGGATTCGAACTCGGAACGCCTGTAGTGCAACAGTGCTGTATGTCGGCGCGCTGCCCACAAGGCTGTTGGCACCAACTTACATTAGATTTTTACATATTCTTATAAAATGTGAGTGGTGCAAAAGCTGCTGCCCTAATTTTTGGGTGGTTGTCATGTTGATGCTAAGTGGTTGCTAAGACATGTTGAGTGTTTTTAGCATGAGTGTTGTAGTTGGTTGCTAGGGCGCTGCTATGTAGTTGTTAGGGTGTTATGTGTAGCCCAAGTTATAAGAGCCCACCCTTACGTCTTCAGGATTTTCTGTTGTCCAGATATGGTTGGGTTCCTCAGTCAATGGCATTTTATGGTATTTATGGTAAATCTGTCTGACCACATTGAAAAGGAATAAATGAATAAATGCCAATGAAGTTTATTTAGGTTTAGGGTTTGGTTCAAATCCCTCACCCTAATAAATGAGCAACAGTTTGAGTGATAGCACTGTTAAAGAGGTTCAGACACTAGGACTGAGAAGCATTTGAGGCTCAGATCTGCAGCTGAGAGCAGGTTATTTTAAGAGCTGGATGTCACTGTCGTAAGACTCTTTTATCCTGCAGCTTAGAGCAGCAATCTGACCCAGTCTGATCCCATTGCAGTCTAATGTATATCTCCCTCAATCACCGTAGTCCTCCGAGGCAAAGTAATTTACAGCTCACTATCTGTGGATCAGAGAATCTCTCTGGACTGTGTTGAATACATGGAAAACTGTAAGGGCCATAAAACAGTGGAACAGGACCAATATACTATTTGAACAGCACATTCAACCTCAGAGCAAAGCAGAAACACACAGGTGATCACGCAACAACACAATGAATGTTTGCTCACTAATTCATTAACTTGTGATGTTTTGTTCTGTTTACATATTTTAAGCTATTATATGTCTTTTTTTCAGTTAATGGTATATGTATATACCATGGAGACCAATTAAGTTGGAGACAAATGAAATTTTTGCCACTTTCTGCTAGAGAAACAGAACGGGAATGCTGTATACTCTTCATATGTGGATATGGTTATTGTAGCAATAAAAACATGTAAAGGTGCAATCCACCCAACAACAAAAATATAAATCAGTCAACCAACCAGCCAACTACATACCAACCTTCCTATCAATCAATCAGTCCATCAGTCAGTTCGATCAGCAACTTATAAATCAGTCATTCAATTAATCAATCATAGACTAACCAACAATAGAATCAATCTACTAACTAGTCAGTCCGTCAACCAACCAACCAACCAATCCGTCCTCACAGCCTCAGACGTCATGCCCATTGGACCATTGGCTGAACATCTGATGCATACAGGAAACACTTCAGCAGATTCGAAGTCATCCTCTGATTGGTTGAATTCTACAGGATTTCTGGGAGACGTGCATCATGTTTTTTAATGGTCTGCCTGGAAACAAAGTTGTCTGATTGAAGAAGAAAGCTGTCGTATTTACATCGGTGACGATGAGCATTTATCAAGATCAACTAAACACTGGATTCTTAAAAGTATGCGAGGTTCACACCGTACTCTTTAAAATACATCCAAGAGTTTTGCTTGAGGCACGGTGGAATCTAAAAGAGGAATTGCGTGAACATTTGGCCGGTGTTATGCAAATCTTCCCACATCGTGACGTAGACATGTGGGGGCATGTTAGAACGAGGCGTTTTAGGAGATCGTGGACCAGTCTTAACTTTTATCAAGAATATCTCTTTGGGTTTGAGACTTTAGTCTTTGCAACTTTAGGGATCTTATCTATTCACGAACAGCTTGTAACGCTCCAAAGAGAAAGGAAAACTTGAAATCGCATCATATGACCCCCTTTAACTTGTCAACGACTGGATATGGCAAGAGTCGTATTCTCTAAGCCTGGCTAACCATTTGTCAGAATTTGGAAGGTATTCCTAAAGATCCAGTTTTGCTATTTGTTTGCAACCTAATATCTATTATGGAAGCTCAAAAGAAATACCTCATTGAGAAGGGTATATCAGCTACATGTGTGGGCAAAAATGATAGAACAGACGCTGATATGGCAGTTGAATGATTTAGTCTTGTGTTTAGTTCTCCAGAACTGCTTGTTGGAGTTAGTTGTTGAGATATATGTTCCAAACAGATGTTTACTGATCCGCCATTGTTGTTGTAAACTCATGAGACGTTTGTGAATTAATCATTTACCGGTAGGGTGACCATACATCCTCTTTTTCCTGGACACATCGAGGCCAAGATTTCTATATTGCCTACAACATCCAGGTTTTTGCTTTGTTTTCCTGTTTTCTTACTTCCTGAAGGTAATGACTGGAAAGCAGTTTGACCAATAACATGCAGGCATTTTACATAATCAACCAATCGTGACACGTGATCTACAGAGAGTGGTCAAAGCGATTAAAATATGTGTACATATTAGGTGTGTTCAACTAGAAGTGGCGATGCGCAGACTGATTGGTGTATGACATGGAAGCTATAGAGAGCAGATGGCTCTCGTACCACGAGAGCGATTCAAAAGCATAAGGAGCCATCTGCTCTCTATAGCTTTCACGGTACTTTAATACCATACACGTCTCATGCTTCAAGTCAAACAATGAATGATTAAGCAATACAGAAATCCTTGCCAGGTTGTGTCTGGGGAAAAAGAGGAGGTATGGTCACCGTATTTACTGGTTGCACACCGGTCTGTTATGTAGTTGTTAGGGTGTTATGTGTAGCCCAAGTTATAAGAGCCCACCCTTACATCTTCAGGATTTTCTGTTGCCCAGATATGGTTGGGTTCCTCAGTCATATGGCCTTTTGGGTGGTCCCATTCTAAGCGCTCATGGTTCCCAAGCCTTCTGCCATCAGTCTAAAGGTCTGTCTATGTGAAACTATCAGTCAGTCAGTCAACCAACCAATCCAACCCAACAAACTACCAAATAATCAACAAACTTACCAATCAATCAATTATCAGTCAGTCAGTGTACCAGTCAACCCAGTAGTATTGTGATTGTTTTATCAACCAAGCAACCAGCCATTCAACCAATCAATTAATGAGTCTGTCTACCATTCAACCTACTGATTGTTCTATCAACCAACCAATTATTCAGTCAAGGCTTGTCCAAAAACCCACACTTGTGGTCTTGCCACTTCAGAGCGTGTGCATGCAACAGGAAGTAAGTGTGCAAGACCCAAGTCTTAAAAACTTTAAAGTGCAGTGCCCTTAATACACACTAAATCCACTCCGAAGCAGTACTCGAGCCTAAGTGTATCCCATCTCATATCCCCTGCATCATGTTCTGGAAATAAATTTAGACTTTTTGCAGAGATCTCGCGGAAACTTTGTGGTTTAAGTTAAATATTAATAATTATATATTACATATGATTTGGTCAAAAGTGTTGCACATTTTATTGGTGCAAAGATGAGTATGTTTATTTTGTACAACATTTGGAACTGCTTTTTATCACTTAAGCACCACAGCTGCTAAATTGTGGATCTGTTATAGTGACTACTGAACAGACATTTAGAAGTTCATTTTAACAAGCAATGTATTGGAAATCAAAATGAAGCTTCGTAAACACTTGCATTTTGATAACACTATATGTGTCCCATTGGGTAATGGAAAGTTCTACACACACTTGAGGTCTTCATGCTCACTTGAACACTTATACAGGAAATACAGGAGATAAGTGGTCAAGTGGTCAAGTGCAAAGACCACAAGTGTGGGTATTTTGACAAGCCCTAACCTTCTGACTGTTCTCTCAACTAACCAACCAGCCAGCCAACCAATCAATATATTAGTCAATCTACCAATTAACCTACTGACTGTTTAATAAACCAGCCAACCAATCCATCACATTTTACTGTTTTAATTTACTGTATTGTGCTGTATTTAATTTTACAATTTTCACTCAACCAAACAAACAAATCAATCAGTCTATTAATCCAGCCAATTAACTAACCAGTCATTCAACCAGCCAGACAACCAACCTGTTAGTCATTCAGTCAGTTAACCAATGAACCTACTGACCAGTCATTCAAATGTTGTCACATTTAATATTATTACATGAACTAACAATGAACAGTTCATTGTTCATTCATATGTGTTCATTAATGTAAAAGTATACTTAAAATGCTCAAATGTATATAGAAATGAACATTAACCAAAAATATGAAATACTTACAAAATACTTTAGTTCATTGTTATTTCATGTTAGTGCATTAATTATTGTTAACATATAGAGCATTGTTGGGAAGTGATATCAGATTGCTTAACTATTTTGTACGTTATCTGCTTCAAAACAAAATGTGTTTTTCACTCATATCCAGTCAGCACTTTAGAAAAGCTCAGCAGGAATGTCTGAGTCACTGGTATATGTGCTGTTCAATTCTCCATCAGTTGTATTGTCATACTAATATGATCTCTCAAGTCATGTTGTGAGGTTCGCTCAAGCGTGATCCAAAGCCAACCGCATTTACAGATTTCAGGTCTGTGGACGCAGCAGTATATTTCAGTTGTGGGGCTTTTCGTTATTTTCCCTTACATCTGAAATGCTCATGTTTTGATTTTTAACCGTGCTGAAATAGCAAAAGAGTTCCTTCCACTCCATTAACCTCCATCCCGCTTCTGTGAGCCCGATTCATTTCAGCCAAACCATTTTCCCCCTGTGTGCACACTCGATCTGAATTAATCAATCTGAATTACCTCAGGGCAAGAATCAATCATGACAAACACACAAAGGACAAGTGAGCAGTTTCAGCTTCACACTGTTCAATACTGTCTGTTCAATGTATTTGTCCCAGCGTGCTGTTTAACACCTTCTGTCCTGCAATGATCTACACAGCGAATTTAGTGAACAACAAACAGATGCGCTAATGATACAGCAAACTATTTCTGCGAGCTACAATGATAAATCAGAATGCTTGTGCCAATTCAATATTGTTTTATAAAGCTAAACCTCATAAAGAGAGATACTATCGCCGGATGATGTCTTTATGGCCCCTGCTGTTCTACAATTTATTGAACAGCCAGCAAATCCATCTTCGCAATAAAATGAAAGCTGATATGTGTCCTGATGTACATGAATGACCGTTGATAGAAGCGCATACAGTGAAGCGTTTGATTCAGATGCGTGTGGCGCTCGCCTCTCTCTCTGTGAGCCGTCAGACAGAGACTGAACTCTGGATAATGAAGCTTGTCTGAGAGATCAGCCTGTCACTTTAGAACAAAATCTCATTAGTTTTAAGAGACCTCTCCGTGTGGCATGTGATCCCATTTCCTTCACTGAGAGAGAGAGAGAGAGAGGGAGGAAAGACAGCAGGAGAATGTATTAGCATTTTAGCAGAAGGCCTATGCGGTTCTGGAGCCGTGGCGTAACGGTTAGCTTGTGCGCACACACACACACACACACACATATGTATGTACAGTATGTGTGTATCAGCTTTGCATAAATTACATTTTAGTATATATTCAAATATTAAAATAACATATTAAAACAGAAAGTAATTATTTTATATTAGAATAATATTTGAAAATCAGTGAAATTTTAGTATGAATTAACATAGTTTTTTTATTATTTAGATTTTTTGCCATTATTGTCTTCATATGTCTGTATAGTTTTTATTAGAGTTTTAGTTTTACTTATCTTATTACATACAGTTTAAATTAATTACTAAATTAAAATGGCAAGGTTAAATTGATTTTATTTCAATTAATGAAAAAGTTTTTCTATGGTTTTAAATTTTAGTTTAGTTTTTGTTAACTAATACTAACAATGTTAGTGATTTTGAATAATTTTCTTAGTTAACAATTTTAGTTAATGTTTGAGTAATTTTGTGGTGTTTTTATAATTTTTACTATGTGTGTGTGTGTGTGTGTGTGTGTGTGTGTGTGTGTTTGTGAGTGTGTGTTTTTCATGAAATAAAACGTTTGAATGGTAAAAAAAATTAACAATTAATAAATAATTTTATTTGAAAGAATTTCATATGAGGCTTTCTTATGATATCAGGACACTTTATATACCCACCCAACATATTTAACTTTGAAATTTAAAATGGTAAAATATGGTAACCACGCTCTTACTCCTTGCGGAAAGCCTTATGTACCTAACAAAAATTTAGAATTTAAGCAATTTAATTTAAAAACCATAATATTTAATCATCTGACTCCCAATGGACATTTCAGTTCTGCAGAAAACTGCAGCACTTTCTTTAGCTGCAGAATCAGTGTGGGCCTGCTTATGCCTTTATTTCTGTCTGGTCCCGTCTCTTTCGCTCTATCCTAGCCCGTTTTCCTAATTGCATGCTCCATCACGCTCTTGACACCAGCAGCAGATTTCTCCCAATCTCTCATCTCCTGATATCTCTCTCCGGTCACAAACCGCTAGGCCTTAGGGCATAATGGGAAAAGTCTCCTATTTCAAAGACCCTGCTAATCTTTGAATAAAAGCTCTTTGTTGCCAAGTTTTGCCGGAGATGTTCGCAGCATGCCGAGGATGTGACAGAGCGGATAAAGCTGGAGACGTAGAGGGATCAGTAAAGTGCCATGCCGCTAATGTATGTATCATGCAGAGGCTGCGGCTGGCATGCATAATTAGCTGTGATGTTCTTCAGTCGCGGAACAGGAAGTAGGCCAGGGCCTGCCAATAATAACCGTGCCTTGTGAATCAGAAGAAAATCTTCCTGCCGTACTTATTTCTTTCAAATCACTTGCCTGGTTTTCATTTTCAGGGTTTTCGACAATCAACATGTTCCGACCGTCCCATGTGACTTTGCATCTTTTCGACGGATGTGTTCATCGCCCTCTTCGTCTTCCGCAGCCCTGCGGCAAAGCAGAGAAAAACCTCAGAGCAGACACAAGTCCAGGAGCAGAGGAATCCAGCGTAAGATGCACTGACATCTTTCAAAGCTCAAGATAAAGACCAAATAAAGACCAAAATTGAAGTTTTAGAATATATACAATTAAAATATACCACTTTTCCAAGAAAAAGGGACTGAATATAATAATGAAAAATGCTCTCAAAAACTGAATTTGGCTATTAATAGCAATTATTACACGGCTCTGTGGAATTCTTGATTCTGATTGGTCAATCGCGCCATCCAGCGGTATGTTATTCCCAGATAACAACCGCCAAATTGAATAACACAACGCTCATCCGGGTACTACGAGTTAGCTTGACCGGTACTACTTATATGCTTAACGAGTCACTCCGCTATCGTTGACTGTCTGGCGCCATCTTGTGACTGAAAACACTTAACCACCGCGTGTTACAATGGAAGACTTCAGCATTAATTTGAACATATATGGTCAATCTTTATAATCTTTTTAGCCGTGTAATAAGCTTCTGTTATCTCAGAATAAACCCCTTCAGGCTGATACAAGACCCCTCCACTTCTATGCTATGTAAGGGATAAATGTACATTATCTCTTACATAGCAAATTATGGTTTTGCTGGGCTGCGTAACGGTTATGCGCCATTCCAATTTCCTGTTTTGATAGAAAATCCACAGCGTCTACAATGGCCACAATTGTTGCTACATAACATGACAAAAATCAAAGAAAACTTTTCATTTATTTATTTTTTTACATTGTTCATGGAACAGGTTTTTTTCTGAAACTTTTTTAGAAACCAAATTTTAGTTGGACATAAACGAATGTTTGCATCACCAAGAAAAACGATATTTTTAAAGCATTTTTAGAAATTGACGTTTCGAATGTTCAAAGAACATTCAGAAATAACGTTTCCATAACTCACTGGGAATGTTAGCAAAACTTTGGTAGAACATATTGTCCAGTCCAGTTGGGAAACCTGTTTGGACACAATTGTAATCTTTCATCTGTTACAGTTTGTTTTACAAACAATACACTTTCAAATGTAGACAGCCTCGAGCTGTTGCGATGACCGATATGTGACAAGGTCAAGCCCCTTCGTAGAAACATATTTGTCAAACCAGTGACAGATGGGGAGCAGGACAGAATAGAACAGTTAGGAAACCCATTTGGAAACAATTGTTAATTTTTGTCATTTTAAAATGTAGACAGCCTCAAGCTAATGCAACACGACAGTGGTTAAGCCCAGTTTAGACACATTTTTGCTCAACCAATTACAGATGGGAGGCGGGACACAAAGACCAGTTGAGAAACCTGTTTGGAAACAGTTACTTTTAGCTTGTTATAGTTTGTTTTAATAATTACACATTGTAAAATGTAGCCTCAAGCTTTTTCAGCTCCAAGTAATTCAACAGTCGTGCACGGTGTTGACACAATATAATGGTACAGTCACATTAGCCAAATTTCCGCAAAATTTTGCATGCAGTAGGTCCATTGGATACTGTAAATAGTGTAGCAATGTATACTTTCACATTTTTTTCGCCCACACATGAAACTCACGACTATGCGGATTCCTATTGAAATGATTGGATTTCGTCTGTGAAATTTCCCTAAGAAACATTAAAAGAATAGAGTTATAAACTGAATAAATTTGATATTGCTGTGCAAATTCAAGTTAAAATGTCAGTATGTTTATAAACAAGCTGCCTGAGCAAATTTAAGGTAACTCTATCGCCCCCTTGAGTCCTGGAGTTTGTCACAGTGAGAAAGCATATTATATAGAAAGGTACAGTGTTGCAATGCATTAGCATTGATGTTTGCGTTTGCGTCTCATGGTAAATATCAGCATCGCATTACAGTGTTTTTTACCCTTAGATTGTGTCTTGGTGAATGTTGCTCATATAATCGTGTTTTGGTGAGCGTCTATAACTATGTGCATGCATGCACCTCTGCTGACGAACTCCAGATGGTTTCTTCATTAAAATCCTCCCTCCGCTATAGAACTACTCCCTCAGTAATCAAACCTAGCCTATCACCAAAAGCAATTATAGCAAATTAATAGTGCATGACCAATAAGAAGCGTTTATAGTGCTTTATTACAAGCCCTAATAGTTTTTACTGCCAGCAGATCGCAGTAGAATGAGTTTGCCTTTGTAGCTGGGAGGTCAAACCGCTTTTTAATGGCTGGTGCTGAGCTGGAATGGGATTTTTTTTATCCAGCTGGGATTGGAGGGGTGTTTGAGTGGTGTTAACACGCTGTGGAAAAGCGGTCCAATCTAAGTTTCCATCATTAGAGACATTAGATTAGAAGAGTTGCTTATATCGGGGCTTCCTTATTTGTCTCTTGAAAGTCCGACAATTGAATCTTTTGGATGAGGTAAGCTGAAATATAAAATTTTTTATGCTATACTATGCTTAAAATGGTGCAAGCACTCAAACTGTGGCTCAACCAATGGTGTGAGTTTGGGGAGGGGCTACATGTTTGTCCAACCAATGACAGATGGAGGGTGGGGCATAAAAAAAAGTTGGGAAACTTGTTTGGAAACAGTTATTTTTGCAGTTCATTTGGTGCTGCTTCTTGCACAGAAATGACATGCTTTATCACAAAATCCACTATTTTTTTGCGCACTAACTGCTAGGCTACATCTCAGATGTCTTTACATCTTTATTTAAAGCTGCAGTGTGTCATTTCTGCTTCACTGGTGGTGGCAAATTGAAATGCAATATGTTTGTTAATACTGTCTCAATTAGTTAGTCGCTAGAGTCGCTGAACATAACATTAATGCTCGCCAACCTCCTTCTCTCTGCAGTGAGAATGGAGGAGCTGATGTGCATTAAGAAAGAACTGACAGTGATTAAATCACAGATAGACGAGCTGCTGGACAGTCTGGAGCGGATGGACCCTCAAAGCCAAGAGCTGGCCGGTAAAACGCTCCTTCTTTCATCATCAGATGCACCTTGCAAAGGTGGATTATGAACCAGGCCAGTGGGGTCTCCGACTGTCTCATATTTGTGATGTTATTTGTCATTATTTGGACATTAAGTCTCACATTTTGTGCAAGGGGGGCCTCTGAAGGGGGTGTTGCTTCAGCGCCTTGGCAGCTTTTCTGTCCTTGATCTTCAGTTTTATGTCATTTAGCGTGTGTGTGTGTGTGTGTGTGTGTGTGTGTGTGTGAATCTCAGGAGACGGTGTGGCGTTCTCTCCGCTCC
Organism: Sinocyclocheilus grahami; assembly: GCF_001515645.1. Taxonomy (NCBI): domain Eukaryota; kingdom Metazoa; phylum Chordata; class Actinopteri; order Cypriniformes; family Cyprinidae; genus Sinocyclocheilus; species Sinocyclocheilus grahami. Next base: position 77,433 of record NW_015505854.1, read on the forward strand.
ATGGCTCTGTGAACAGTGCGGACGATTCGTCTGGTAGCCCTCCTCCCCTGAGGACAGACAGAGACACACAGAGCCCACAGACTGCAGACAGCAGTGATGAAGACAGACAGCATGTAAACACACACACACAATGGCTAATGCTCAACTCTTACTCAAACACTTAGGAACAATGTGATTAATGTAATCGTGAGACCAGATTAAATCAATCATATACCCATAAATTAAGTCTGCATTTTTATAAATTTACTGTTAAATTTTCATAGTTAAAGAAGTTGTGGCCACTGTCAAACGTAGTGAAATTAAACATTCTGAAGATTGTGAAGCTTCTTACTATTACTGAAGGACATTTATATATATATATATACACGTTACAATTCAGTCAAAAATGCTGTTATTGTTATTTTTATGTTACTTATTGAGTGACATTTTTCGCATTACTTTTATAATAACCACATTTTTGTGCATTACAGTTGTCATTCTTATAATTGTGAAATGAAATGAGAGGTTAATGACAGGTTTCTTGTAATAATTATGGCGATGTAAACTGTGGTTATCATGATGAATTTAAATTAAATGTAGATTTTGAATCAGGCTTACAAAGCAACATTTTTATTGTAATTGATTGATTGATTGATTGATTGATTGAATAAAACATCTTTCAACAATATTACAGGATATAAAAAAATGGTATAATGCTATAAAATGTTTGCTGTTTTACAGTCTATCCATGACATTTATCCATGCATGTGTTTTCTAGGTTAATTACTATGAATCAGATATGCTCTATATGTAAAGACAGGTTTCAGGTAAGTTGGAACCTGTAATTTTTTTTTTTTTTTTAATAAACTGCCAAAATGTTGTTCCCCTCTAAATGTTCTGTTGCTCTTTCTCACAGATTCCAAATTCAGATACCAAGTTTTGGGTAAAAGGCACAGGATCTCTAACGATGCTCTAAAGAAAACGATCGGGAAATATATTTGGATCAGTTCCAGATATCCAGATCTGTTGAAACTGTCATCATGTAAAGTGAACATGAATCCGGTTTAAATCCAGTTGTGGAACAGCGGTTTAAACAGACCAAAGCTGCTGCTGATTTATGAATTATATGAACACAAGCTGTTTTTTTCCATGATTTCAGTCAGTAAAACACTGATACGACTCGAGATCAGGATACAATTAAAGCACACACACACACACACACACACACACACACACACTTGTTATTGCAAATATCCTACATAAATTATATTATGGTTCTACACAACAGCTCAACTGAAATGGGTTATTAAATGGCTCATGCTAATAATATCTACGTATATCAACTGATAGACCCTGGTATATTGAAAAAATTGTTCAATTATGTATATTTATGAGCCAAACATGAGATTTAAGATGTGAATAACCACTAATTTTAACCCAAATGTCTTTCAAATTCACAAAATGTGTAATAATTGTTACATAATTCATAATTTTGGAATTGGCACAATGACTACCATCTACCTCTGTTGTTGGTGTTTGGTCAGTGCAAGTGATGTGCAAATATTTCCCATTAATCTCTCGCTCTGGCCAGTTTAGTTTTATGACTAGATTTACTGTATGATAAGGATATGTCTTTTTCTTCATGTGAAAAATGTAGTCGAGGTTTTTCTTCTTCACTTCAAGTCTTTTGAAATAAGTCATGAAATAGTGATTTCCTGCTGAATGGTTTTTTGTTTGTTTTTTGTAATACATTACTGTGGTTATGTAAAATATTGTGGAATGCTGTTTTGTTTGTATCACTTTGTCAATTGCATTGTGAATGTATTCACCTACAGAAATAAAAATACAGTCATGTACAGTATGTTGATATAGAGACTCAAATGTCTTTTTGTCCAAATATAATGTTACGGACAGAATTGTAATAAAAGTGTTAAAAGTCATTATCTATACAATCACCAGCGTTTTGAATCAGCACTTTAGGGGAGATGATTAAACTTCTATTTACAAGACATTTTAACTATTAACTACTTGTTGACTAATGATCTGTTAAGCAATACATAGTGTAATGGTGTTAGTTAATGTTCTTAAAGAAAACATTGCTTTTCTTTTTTTATATATAATAATGAGGGTCTCTGGGTCTGAAAACCATTGATCCATATGATTCAAACTGGTGCTGTTGAACAGTTACCTTACTGTATTATTATCCTTATTTTTTTTCACACATGTAAAGAACCAAATCAAACAAGTTTCTGGAGCTCGAAGTGCATCTGTCCTCAATCAGCATTTCAGCTCCATTTGTCCCGCTTTCTTGCATGTGAAAGACTTCAAGGTATGACTGTAGATTCAAAACAGCTTTTGTTTTGTGGTACTTTATATTCGAAAGATTTGTTTTACTAAAATGCTTTTAAGAGCTGTTGGCTTAAATATGAACCCTGTGTGCTTCCGCTGGTTTGTTTGGTTGATGAACTCATTGAAACTAATCAAACAGTGAGTCCGGATCAAACAGAGCACAACCAGAGGACACTGGATTCTTAACAGGTAAGACCTTAACATCTTCTCTTACACACCCTTTCAATCGTTTAGTTAGAAGCTGGTGTTCATTGCACAAGTTTAAAATTAATGTTGTCATGTGTGTGTTTTTTTTTTTTTTTATCGACTAGTATTGTTTTTGAGGGGTTTTGAATAATCCTTTAGTGAATTAATACTTTCTGACTTGAAAGAATCAGATGGGGCAAATTTTATGAGGATACCTCTCTTTAAAATGATTATTTCTCTATGTGTTTTAAGGTTTACAGCTATGGGTCCTTCAGTGAAAAGCAGCAGACACACGTGCTGAACACCGGAGACGGGGTCCCAGCGGCAAGAGTGGCCCTCAGTCTACACCGCCTGGACCCCCGCATGGCCATCTGGAACCTCATGACTATCGGCTGGGTACACATTTATTGATTAAAGCTGAAGTGTGTCATTTTGGGATGTTTTTAAACATCTCGACCAGCCTGACAAAGAAACACTGACTCAACTAATGATCAATAATGTGTCTTACATTATTTTATTCTTATTTATTGCTGGTTTTATGGGTCAGGAAGTTGTGTAATAGGGGTTGTTCCGTTGTGCACTGTGACTTTTGATATACTGTCTGCATGCTTTGCCCCCTGTTTAGTATGCTACATATGTGATTTATGTGCTTATTTATTTGTGTATATGCAGCATACACTAAGCCCAAGAAAATTGTCCCCTAAGGGGACAATAAAGTATATGGTATCGTATCGTACCGTATCGTAATGATGTGAGTTTGGGGCAGGACTATCTGTTTGGCCAAACAATGAGAGATTTATTTTTTATCTAATTTAAAACAGCCACTGAACAGTCATACAATTAATAATGATTAAACGAAAGTACGTTATTGTTTCTGTTGTAATTCCGAAAACTGTTACCTACCGTCCAAATTTTGGGTCAAATTTTAAGAGGTTTATTATTGAAACCCTGGAAATTTGCTGTTATGTTAAATACCGTGCCATTGATTATTTCAGGAACACAAATGAGGATGGACGCTGTCCAGGACTAATAACCAGCGATGGCTTCACTCCAGGAATGTACAAGATCCGCTTTGAGACGGGCCAGTACTGGGAGAGTTTGGGACAGTTCAGCTTTTGCCCATATGTTGAGGTTTGTGAATAGTAGCGAGCTGATGTAGGAGAGATTGTATTTACGCAGTCTGAATATCAGACATGATAGTAATGTCACTGAACTCTCTTCACTGTTAGTGATGCTGATCAGAGCTTGCATGTGCCACTGCTGGTCAGCAGCTACTCATACAGCACCTACAGAGGGAGCTAGTGAGCAGCCAACGAAACAGTAACACTGGACTCGGCAAACAGTGTTTGCATTTGTCAAGCTTTTTCAATTACATTTTTAAATATTCTTGATTTATCTTAATTGCAACTTTGAGGGCCCAGTTGTGGATCTGGAAGTTCGCTCTGTGATTTCTTCGAATTCAAATGTGGTCGTAATGCTGGCTGCGCCCAGCTCTAAAAAAAAAACTGATTGTGGTCCTCAGATAAGCTGAAAGTCATATTGCACAAAATGTGCACAAAGCCATTTTCTTTGAGTCCCTGCTGCGCTCTTCAGAGTGTTATCGTGATTTCTTCGAATTCAAATGTGGTCGTAATGCTGGCTGCGCCCAGCTCTAAAAAAAAACTGATTGTGGTCCTCAGATAAGCTGAAAGTCATATTGCACAAAATGTGCACAAAGCCATTTTCTTTGAGTCCCTGCTGCGCTCTTCAGAGTGTTATGATTGGTTAAATGGCAAGCTTGCATCTGATTGGCTACAGAGTATGATGAACCCAGAGTAGAGCTGGCAGGAAAGTCTCCACAATACACAACAGATACCCAGACAAACTAATAACAGAATTCCCTAACCTTCCACAGTTTGCATACAGGAATACATTTATAAACCATAAGAAACAAATGAATGCAGTTTTCGGGGAAATATTGCCCCACATATTTATTTATGCAAATTTCAAAACATGATTCATGGTTCAACACAACACAAATACTCACTTCTCAAGGGTTAAATCTAATGCCAGCTTATCCTCAGTCACAGACAATTGAACACTGGCAGTGCTGTTGGTCGTAGAGTGACGTAAAAGTTACATTAGTTATTTAAACATATTCCACAAGCCAATAATAAATATATAGTTCAGTCATGAAACTCTAGATGGCGCATTCTGACAGGGTGTTAACGTAACTGATGATATTCAGAGAGTTAAACAACTTGGCACAAGCTGATTGGTTCATGCTGCATATGCAGCCAATGAGCTAACTGCCTTGCATTCATATGGCTGGCTAGTATTCACTTGAGATTCCTGCAGCACGCTTTCAGAGTTCTCTGAAACCCTCCACCTTCCCCAGCTCCACCTGTATAGATCTGCTAGGGGTTATTTTATATGCTATTTGTGCAGCAGTATGTCTTAAATACTCACGGCACCGTATCGCCGTATGCATTGGCAGTAGCAAGTTCCTGTACTTGCTTGCAGCAGCAGCAATAATCTACAACTACAGCAATAACCAACAGCAGCAGCGTAGTAGATCTGTTCCGCCAAGACCAAATACATTAACACTGTCATATCCATGTCACCATGCTAAAATCTTCTGAGAGTTGTCATGATTGAATTGAATTTAAACAAATTAATCTGTACAAAAGTTTGCATACCCTTGGTTCTTAGTATTGTTTTCCTTAAAGGTTGGGTATGTAATTTTTCAAAAACACTTTAGAAAACAGATTTGGGCCGAATAGCAAAACAAACTTGTAGCCAATCAGCAGTAAGGGGCGTGTCTACTCGTGATGTGGAGGAGAGAGCTTTCAGTGCATGGGACGGACATTAGCCGAGCCGAGCGACAGAAAGATAGAGATGGCGGATAAAAAAACAAAAGAGGAAAACGTCTGCGGAACGATAAGGCAAGAAGTAGGACCCGTGTAAATATCGGATCAGCTTTCCAGCGCTGGAGAGAACTCGAGGAGCGGAGGCCTGCGATCGGCCTGCGGACGCCGAGGTTGCTTTGTTTCTTATCAATGGGTGAGTAACACCGTGTCTACAACAGCTAAAGTCTGCCTACACTGGACGCGATCAAACCACCGGTGAAAACCATTTGAAATGTGTCAGCACGTCATAAATAGAACCTGGCAGGAATTTTCTGTCGGGATTTGTTGCGCCGCGCTGCTCGCGTCCGAGCTCGCGTCCGATGTAGACACGGTGTTACATTGGTTTTGCTTTGTTTCACAGAACTAATCGTTGCCTGGGTTGCGTACATATGTGTGGGGCGGAGCTATCAAAATAGGGGCAAGACCCTTTTGGGGTAGGAGCGTGTTTGTTTTGGTGATTTCAAATATCAACATTGGCTACCAGAAATAACTTACCCCACCTTTAATGATCAGTGACTCTTGATTGTCTCTTGTTGCAGTGAAGCTGCTCACTGTTAGTTAGAAAGTTAATTCTTCCCAGCAGTGGCTATATACTGTATGATTTTCAGATTCGACTTTGCCACTTATAAAAATTGAGGGAATTATATGTGATTATTACAAACATTCATTGCCTGCAAACATTCATTTGATGCTCAATAAGATAACACACGATTAAGAACCAAGAAGATGAAAATGTTTGAAGACGATTTGTCTAAATATTCCAAAATGACTGTAATGTACCTTTGCAGTGCTATAAATTCAAATGACCTTTGTAATATACACTGTATATATAGTAAGGAAAACAGTGTTTTCAGTTCTGCCTTCATATGAAATCTTTATCTGAAAGACAAAATTGTCTTTTTCTACCTGACTCTAGAATGCAGTTTTAGCCTCACCATTAAAACAAACAGAAAGATTATGTTTTGATGTCTGATTATAATTATGAGTATTATTTCAGCATGATGCTTGCCAATTACATTCAAATTAAACATCAGCAATGTCATGCCAAGACCTGCACAATATATGCATGCATGTATATAATTAATTTGGAATGTTAAAAAGAACATCTAAAACCAGGATAAACACAATCACTAGTAATTGTACTAATTGTGATAATTGTACTATATATGGAATATCTGATGAATAAAATGCTTCTAGCTAAAAGGGGCTTTGCTGATTGTTTGGACAGAAAGGTTGTAAAATGTAGATAATGTATCTGCTAGAAGGAGCACACTAGCATTTAGATTAACCTCAAAGCTGAGGTGGACTGGAACTTTAATGTGTAAAGATATTTTGTATTGTTCATTATATTAGTAAACATGACATTTAACACAATACACACGGACAATTTGATTTGTAGGCCTAATAAGATAATATCAAACAGCTATGCCTGCTTCTAATGACTAGACGAATGGTTACAACAATATAAAAGTGCATTTTGATAAGACTGGACAATGCACTGTCCCAAATATTTCATATTTTACGCAAACATAGTTAAGGCTAAACAACCAACTCATTGTTTTAAAGAAGATATGTGTGATTTATATTTGCTGCACTTTTTTATTGCAGAAAAAAGGAACATACAAACAATATCAATACAAAATATATAAGAAACAAACAGAGCATAGCGCAGATTCAATTTGAACATATAATGACATTACAAAGTTTTGATCATAGCACACGTGCATCACGGAGACGTCGATTTGACGTCTGCAATGCATTTAGATCTGCAAGACGTATTTTTTAGCGTTTACTCATCTGCAATATGTCTATTGGACGTTTCCTAGATGCCAAATAGACGCTTATTAGATGTCTTTAAGATGTTTATGATTTAGAATGCATGTAAAACTGACATCTTACAGATGTTTGTACACAGCAGATGCTTTCCAGATCAGTATTGTATGTATTTACATATGTATTTTACAACTCTGTTTTACATATTAGACTGTAGGCAATATGAGGAAGAAAGGAAAAACACTTAAAGAATGTATCATCAAATCAGGAAGAAAATGGGATATTAAAGACATTTTAGGAATAGATCATTCTCAAAGGGAAGTTGTTAAGGCACTAATGGATGTTTTGCATGAAACTGGTCTTATTAGAAGATTATAAAATGAGATCAGAAGCCATGATCTTACACACTCCAATATAGTAGGTGGCGGTATGCACCTTTAATGTTGGTCTGTAACTCGTCAAAAAGCTAAAAATAATAATAATAAAATTTAAAAAAGGGGTAAGAATCTTTTTCGTATTTTATGCTTAAATGATCATGTATTTGACACCCCACGAACGCTATTAACGTCATTAACTAACGCATTTAATGACTTCCATGTCTTTAAGAAGTGCTAGCAGGCAAAAATAATGTTTTTAGTTGCCTGTAAACACCAAATGTGCAAAAGGATTAGCTTAAACTCATAAACTCTTCCGTTAACTAACGTTACTGCGAATGTGCTGTTGTGTTGTTTTGGTACTCCAGCAGTTATATATGGATAAAAACTATTAAATATTAAAAACAGTCATCTTATTTTCAATTGCGTTTTCAATATGTGGACGCATAAATTGTGACATAATCCAAATGCAATTGCAAATCCTGCATTAGCGTTTGCATTTTCGCTTTCGCGAACGCACAGTGACTGCCAAATTTCAAATGAAAAAGCAAAGTCCATTTGCAACTGTATTTCCCATGTCTTGGGAGTTACGAGGCTGTCATATTTAAATAGCAATATTAATTGCGATTCCATTTGAGTTTTGGCAGGTTACATGCGCAACGCAGCAAGAGTGAAAAAGCAGACGTGGTAATTAATATTGCTATTTAAATATGACAGGCTCGTAACTCCTAAGACATGGGAAATACAGTTGCAAATGGACTTTGCTTTTTCATTAGAAATGTGGCAGTCACTGTGCGTTCCCGAAAGCGAAAATGCAAACGGTAACGCAGGATTTGCAATTGCATTTGAATTATGTCACAATTTATGCGTCCACACATTGAAAACACAATTGAAAATACAATTTGCTAATCTATTTGAAAATTGTCCGGAATATCGTTCCATAGTTTTTACTCCGGTAGGTCTTGCGACAGTCAATCGTTCATTCAACCGATTCGTTCAAACGGCCGAACGAGTCATTGAATCAGTCATTCAACCGTTTTGTTCAAAAACAACGAATCATTGAAGAGTTTCAGGAACGGGTTTAAGTGCAGCTCGGCGTTGCGGCGGCGGAAAACAAAGTAATTGCCAATATTGTGTCTAAAATGTAAGTTAATCCAACTGTTGTATAAAAACAATCATACTGCCTCCTTGTCGCTCCGTTAGCCTCTCAGGAACGACTCGTCTGTCAGTGTTGCTAGTTCATCGTGTTATTAGTAGTAACGGAGGCGGTGGACATTTTTAAATAGCAACATGTGTGTGTGTGGGAGTGTGATTTCACTTTAACTGTTGACTTGTTTCCCAACAGGTTTCTTAAATACTCCTAGTTTGCGTGATTCAGCAAATGGTCTTGACCGCAAACCAGCTGCGAGAGCTTCTGGGCCTTCTGATGGTGATCCGGTGTCATATATGGCAACAAATAATACTTGCATCTTCAGGGATCTTATCTATTCACGAACAGCTTGTAACACTCCAAAGAGAAAGGAAAACTTGAAATCGCATCATATGACCCCTTTAATAAAACCCTACACTTTTCATGAGATGCACACATACTGTTTCACAGCACTGTACACTGACTGTACATTTGCCGTCATGTTGATGTCTTGTAATTAAAATTTTTAATGCATTTTATCTTATTCTTATTCACTCGTTTGCAGGCTTTGCTGTGGAAATTGAAGAAATGTTAGAAATACAAATAATGAAGGTAAAGCACTACATGACAGCAGTTTCTATCGTATATGAAGCAAACAGCATTATTTTAGCATTGTTAAAATACTGTTATTTATTATTTTGTTTAGTTTGATTTTAAAGTGATTCGGTTTTTCTTTTTTTTATCAATTTTTTTTTAAATTTCTATATGCCTTCATAGACATATTGAAAGCTATCTTCCTTTGTATCTTTTGTGTGTGTGTGTATACAGCATATGCTAATTAAAACACAACAAGCTGACAGAAGAGCTTTTATAGCAAATATTTAATAAATATTCAGTCTACTCCAGTGACCACTTCATAAAATGTAACTAACACGCTCTGTCTTGTGTCAGATTGAAGATCCGGGATGCCTGTGGGCTCGAGTTCTGAAAGGATCAGGCATTCAGCCGGACAGTCCAGAGGAATATGAGAGCCTGAGAGTGAAAATGAACCTCTTCTACCACGAGGTCGACCTGGACGTACAGAAACTAAGGCCTGCTGAACTGAAGGAAGGGCTGGTATGTCATATCATTACATTTACATTAGTGTTGAGCGATATGCTCAATTTTCATATCGACCTATCGTCAGCCTGTGAGATCGCCGATACACAATATTATCGTGCTAATTTAATTATTTATTTACATAGTTTCATTGCCAGAAAGTGAACCAGCTCCAGCGTAAGACTAAAATCGGCACAACCCTAATTTACATTTAGTCATTTAGCAGACGCCTTTATCCAAAGCGACTAACAAATGAGGACAATAGAAGCAATCAAAATCAACAAAAGAGCAATGATACGCAAGTGCTATGACAAGTCTCAGTTAGCTTAAAGGAACACTCCACTATTTTTGAAATTAGGCTAATTTTCCAACTCCCCTAGAGTTAAACAGTTGAGTTTTACCGTTTTCGAATCCAAATAGAGTGCAAGTCTTAAAGGGTCAGAGCATGATATCAGAACATGGATATATATTAAAAATAATAACTTTTTGTGTGTAATATTTGGGTAGTTGACATGCTTGGAAGCTGCAATACTTGTAAGAGATTGATTTGTCCCGTGGTGTGACATGCTAGTCTTTTCACGCTGTCTTCTTAAATGAACATATTGACTTAAAATGAAGCAGTGAAGGAAAACAGTTGATTAAAACCAAGTAAAACTTTAAAAAGATAACCATTTATGTCACCTAAAATTTGCATTTATATAAATATCCCACTAAAATGTTGATGTTCATTTAAAATGGGGAGAAAAAAATTTAGTGTTTTGAGAGAGTATACTTGATTTTATAGGTTTGAATAATGCTTTCAGGTGATTGGTGCTGTAAGTTTTCCTGTCTCCTCTCTCAGGTGTGTGTGGTGTTCAGTCTGGCTCTGAAGAGCTGGTGTCGAGCTGTGGTTGAGTCTGTCTTTCAGGGGACGGTGGACATGCAGGCTTGGTGCTTGTTAGTAGATCACGGAGATCGAATCATCGTCGGAGCAGAGGAGTACGAGACGTTTTGTAGTTCTGATAAAGCACAGCTGACACAGAACTTCCTCCACAGGATGTCCACTAGGGCTGTCAAAAAAAATTTAGAATTTCGAATATTCGTCGAATTTAAAATAAAAATCCACATTCGAAAAAAATCTAATTTTAGGTGTGCGTTAAGGACGCAGCCTTATCAGTGGCGCACGAGATGCGATGACGATGCAAGTGTTGTTGCATTATAATGTTTTTGTTAGCCTGTTGAAGTTGAAGCCACTAGATGCGGCGCTGCTGCGTTGTTCATTAAAAATATCGCTGGAAAAGAGAACATCAATGCGGAGAAGATCTTGTTTACGTCAAAACTGAAACCAAGCCGTTCACACAGAGGTGGACATGCAGGCTTGGTGCTTGTTAGTAGATCACGGAGATCGAATCATCGTCGGAGCAGAGGAGTACGAGACGTTTTGTAGTTCTGATAAAGCACAGCTGACACAGAACTTCCTCCACAGGATGTCCACTAGGGCTGTCAAAAAAAAATTAGAATTTCGAATATTCGTCGAATTTAAAATAAAAATCCACATTCGAAAAAAATCTAATTTTAGGTGTGCGTTAAGGACGCAGCCTTATCAGTGGCGCACGAGATGCGATGACGATGCAAGTGTTGTTGCATTATAATGTTTTTGTTAGCCTGTTGAAGTTGAAGCCACTAGATGCGGCGCTGCTGCGTTGTTCATTAAAAATATCGCTGGAAAAGAGAACATCAATGCGGAGAAGATCTTGTTTACGTCAAAACTGAAACCAAGCCGTTCACACAGAACGCATATTTCACGCATTTTCTAGAGGGACATCTATCACCTTTGCACTCGCGTCTCGCACAAAAGAGCTGCATGTTTAGAAAGCCATGTAAAATTAATGCTCAATTAGTTTAACTTTAAAAAAACATATATCGAGACTTTATGGCAGTTTTTTTCCCCCATCCCACTGCATCTCATGTTTTTAAATGAAATATGTAATAATGCTTTCGGTCCTTTGTATTAAACTATGCATACACACATGATGCTGTTTTGTTTATAGTTGTTTAAGCAACTTAATTAATTATAATTGGTTTTTAAACATTATGCACTTTTTTTTCACAGATATAGTCATGTTAGCTTATGCTTTGAATAAACGTGCATTAGTACTATTTTGCTCAATGAGCCCTCTTGTGGCTTCAGAAGAGAAGCCAAAAGCTATTCTTCCCCCTAAAACATATATCGAGACTTTATGGCAGTTTTTTTCCCCCATCCCACTGCATCTCATGTTTTTAAATGAAATATGTAATAATGCTTTCGGTCCTTTGTATTAAACTATGCATACACACATGATGCTGTTTTGTTTATAGTTGTTTAAGCAACTTAATTATAATTGGTTTTTAAACATTATGCACTTTATTTTCACAGATATAGTCATGTTAGCTTATGCTTTGAATAAACGTGCATTAGTACTATTTTGCTCGATGAGCCCTCTTGTGGCTTCAGAAGAGAAGCCAAAAGCTATTCTTCCCCCTATAACTGAAATTATGCATTTTAAATTTGAATAAAATTTGAATTTTGATAATATTTAAGTACAAAATTCGAATTTAGTTTTTCAGCCATTTTGACAGCCCTAGTGTCAACATTACATTAGTACTTAGGTTTATCGAGAGCTTCGATCTGTACTCTTCATTAATCCATAAATGAATTTCCTCTCAGTGTGCGAACTCCTCTCGAGAAGTTCCTGCAGCTTCCTTTCAGAGTGAGGCGCTTTAAACTGGCAGGAATTCGTCCGATGACGCTTCAGGTGCCCGTCTCAGAAAACACAGCAGAGCTTGTGTAAGTCATTTCTCCTGAAGAAAGCTTTTGGCATCACTGCATGCATTCTGAGCCGCTGTTTGTATGTTTCTCTATCTCAGTCCATCTTCAACATGGGACAGCTCTGCCACAAAATACCTGCACAATCTATTACAAGGTAAAAATGGGCTTTAGTTATTCCAGCTCATGTTTCCTGTGAGTGTTTAGTGATTTTTGAGGCTCTGCTTGTTTTTAGTGTCAACTCTGGTTGAAGCCGTTCTGTGTGAAACGCAAGCAGGCTGCTCTGCCATTGAGCTCTACTTGACTATTAATAATACGAAGGTAAAATATGTTCACATTACATTTTTTTTCCATCCTCAAAACACAAAGTTGTCCCGAACAGGATTTTGAACAAGTGAGATTGACTGCAGGTGTTTTAGGTTAAATGTTATGTGGAAAATCACTGTCTTTGTGTAGCTGTGTGTGAACCATGAGCTCGTGGCGAAGAAGTTTGCCTGTTTCCTGAAAGAGGAGTCCAGTGCGCTGGAAGGGAACAGGAATGGAGATCGTGCTCCTATCAGCCTGGCATGGGACATCTACTCCAGCCCTCACCAGCTCTTAGAAATGAAAGGATGCTGTCCTGTCAAACCTCCACCATTCTCCATTCTCACCAGAAAAGAGCAGAAAGATGATCCTCGGACAGGTCATGCTAATGAATGAATGAAGATATACAAGGGTTGGACAAAATAATGTGAACATCAATTATTGTAGGGGTTAATATCATTTCAATGTGTCTGTGTGTTAGGGTTGTGTCAGTGAGGAACTTAGTTTTCCCTCTTTCCCTTGCTTTTAAATAGCTTGTAAAAGTGCCGTGCGCATTTTACTTTCACTTTCAAATAATTGGCAATTTGGCATCAATTGCTTGAATTCAATTCAAGCAACAACTAAATGCGTCAAACTCACTTAGCCTGTATATTAATCGTAGAACTTTTAGTAACCAAACTAATAAAAATACACCATGCTATAGGCTATGCCTAATATAAAATAACAAATACCTTACACAAAGTTTAAATAGGTATACAAAACTGAAAATCAGCAAACACTGTGGAACCAAATAAATAAGAAACATAGAACGTTTATTAGCAAAACGAATAAGAAAGCTTGGAGGCAAGGCATATACACCTTGATGTCAAATAAAATAAAATAAATTACACAAATTTCAAATGAAGTAAAAATCTGCAAACACTCTAGAACAAAATAAATTAGATATTAATGTTTTAAAAAACTTCCAAAATCACCTTGGATAAACGGGAAAAGACAACCGGCTTTTCAAAATCCAAAATATTGCCAAAAAAATTGGCGCTTTTGCATTTCGTTTCTAAACTAAATCTTCCGCCATCGTCTTGTCTGACTGTTTTCTTTAATATTTGTGTATTTTATATATGTAAAATTATATAGTTGGTCTAGTCCTATTCGCTGTACGTAAATTGTAATTGAATTACAAAATACGCCAACTATATCACATATTAGTATTTGCTGAGCAATGCGATGATATTCAGAGATATTACATTATTATGGCAGATGAAAACATAAATTGCTTACGTTAACGTAACTTTTTTTTGTTTTGTTTAACTAATTAAATTTACTTTGTTTCTCATTCAGAAACGGAAGACGTTTCTCATCTGGAGAGGCAGAAACCACAGTTGTCAGAGGAAGCAGACATGCTATCTCAGGTTAACCCTCGAGTCTCTAAACTGGCCCGCAATGCTGGAACGGATACTGTAAGTGTGCGTTTACAGTGGTATGGCGGTGTGCGTGTGTCTGCCAGTTAAACTTAGTTCTGTGGTTTGATTCAGATTGGCAGAGGATGGCGTATCAGAGCCGAGGCCACTGACATCTTCACAGATGAACGCAGTGCTCAGACTAACATTCACAAGCCTCAGTAAGATTTCCACCTGAACCTCGTCCCTCCTGACTTAATAGCTCATAACTCGAATATAATAAGTCAGGTGTCAATACAAACTGAAATATACTTGCCAACAATGTAGTTCAGTAAATAATAATGCAATGTTAAGGAATAAAGTACTTTTTTTTTCACAGATACATGAAGTTTAACACACTTTCACATTCAAAGCAGATTCCTCAAGTAAGTACTGATGTCTGTTAAAATGTAGTTTTGTAACTAATTATGTTTATTTTTTTATCTTCTGAAATTGAAGTAGTTGGTACATGAGTGAATAACGAATAGAAAATGAGTTACTGTGAAATGAAGTGAATTGAAATCTTTTCAGTCTTTTGAAGAGCAGCAGCACAGTTCTGATCAAACGGACAATAACCGCATCGCTTCAACACCAGCTGCAAGTTCATCATGGTAGGACCAGAGAGTTTTTTCGAACATGAGCGTGTCTGATTGGCGTCAAGTGAATCTGAAGCCAGCATGATGATACAGGGCCTACTTGAGACCAATTAGTCATTCTGCAACCCACCTATTTCATGTGAAAATATGGTTTTGCTTTTGTTTGTGTGTCTTCAAAGTGCGAGCGACTCCTCAGAAGAGCAGAAAGTGGCAGCTCCCTCACAAGAGCCCAGTCTTGAAGATCAACTGACCTCTTCTAGGTAGGTTTTACATTACCTCTAAACTTCAATTGCCCCCTGGGGCTAAAACATCTGTCAGTCATATTCATTTATTCTAATTTACTTAATCTTTTTCACCTTTTCTTTTTTTTTTTTTATGTAACTGTGGACAGACTTATGCAGTTTCTGAACCCTGATCCACTCAATCCAGCCCAAGAGTCTCTTGATGCCAAAGTAAGAGCCTCGTTGTTTGTTTTCTGTATTTGATCATTTCTTAGATCTTATGTGTATTCTGGTATTTAATCTCTCTTGTTTGGTTTCACAGGTTGTACGCTGTGACCCGGGTCACTCAGGAGTTTTAGTGCACGCCGCCCTTCGTGTTGAACCCTGCAGTAACCTGACACGTGCACCCATCAGTGAGAAATTCAGAAAGGTCAATTAGCATCCCTTAATAATGTTCATATTAGAACATTCACTGCATTATTTAGCATTTTGCATGATTTGACCCATTTCTACTGCAGAGTGTTATGGGAAGTGAGTCCGACTTAATTAACTTCCTACTGTGAGTGTACAAAAATGGTAGAATGTGAGGTATACAGTGCCCTTCACTAATATTGGCGCCCTTTGGTAAATATGAGCAAAGGTGGCAATGAAAATAAATCTGCATTGTTTATCCTTTTGATCTTTCATTAAAAAAATTCACTAAATTCTAACCTGTAATTGAAGCAAAGCAAATGAAGGTTGGGGGTTGGGGGGATTTCATCGTGAAATAAATGCTTTCTCTAGTTCATGTTGGCCACAATTATTGGCACCCAATTATTGCAACATCCTTTTCCCAAGAGAACAGCTCTGAGTTTTCTCCTATAATGCCTGAAGAGTTTGGAGAACACCTGATGAGAGATCAGAGACCATTGCTTCATACAGTAACTCTCCAGATCCTTCAGATTCACAGCTCCTTCTCTTCAGTTCACCACTCATTTTCCATAGGGTTCAGGTCAGAGGACTGGGACAGCCATGGAAAAAGCTTCATTTTGTGCTCAGTGACACACTTTTGTGTTGATTTTGATGTTTGTTTTAGATTATTGTCCTGATGGAAGATCCAACCACAGTCCGTTATAAGATTTCTAACAGAGGCAGTCAGGTTTAGATTTTGTATCTGTTGGTATTTGATAGAATCCATGATGCCATGCATCTGAACAAAATGTCCAGGACCTTCGGTAGAAAAAACAGGCCCACAACATTAGATCTAGCAGTATATTTAACCACGTGGTCATGGGGTACTTTTTATCCCTGTTTGTACTAAACCCATCTGATGGGTTTGCTGCCAAAAAGCTTTTTTAAAAAGGTTTTTTTGTTTTTGTTTGTTTCATCTGACCGTAGAAGCCGGTGCCATTTGAAGTTCCAGTCGTGTCTGACAGCTGAGTATGCTGGAGTTTGTTTTTGGATGAGCGAGGAGAATTTTTCTTGAAACCCTCCCAAACAACATGTGGTGATGTAGGTGCTGTTTGCTATATTTTTTAGGCTTTCTGACCCCAAGACTCAACTAATCTCTACAGTTCTCCAGCTGTGATCCTTGTAACATCTTTAGTTGATTGGAACCTCTTAATTATTGCCCTGATGGTGGAAATGGGGATTTTCAATGCTTGATAGCTCTTTTCTTACAGCCACTTTCTATTTTGTGAAGCTCAACAATCTTGTTCTGCACATCAGAAATACAGAGTTCTGGCATAAAACTCTAGATGGCGCAGTCCTATAGGTCTAACTCAATCTGACATAATGACATCATTATCACATGGCACAGCTTATTGGTTCTCTCCTGTATCGGTAGCCAATGAGCTCGGTGCTCAACATTCAAATATATGATTAGTGATAGCCGTAGCAGTTGCAGCTTGCTTCAGAAACCCTCCACCTTCCCCAGCTCCACCTGTAAAGATCTGCTATGTCATGTACATTACCATGCCAATCCCTCCGAGAGTTGTCATGACAGAACTATATTCTTTGGTTTTACTCATTGTGATGGATGATTAAGGGAATTTGGGTTCCTTTGTGTTCCTCATATTTATAATCCTGTGGAATTGGAAGTCATGGCTAAACAATTTCATTCTCCTAGTCTCACTGATGTGCCAATTTTTTTTAAATATGAATGGGAATATACTATATAGAGATATTTTACTCATAAGAATTTATTGGGTGCCAATTATTGTGGCCAACATGCATTGGAGAAAAACATTTATTTCATCATGAGGTTTTCTCCCCACTTTCAATTGTTTTGCTTCAATGAAAGGTTAGAATTTTTGTGTTTAACAATGCAGATTTATTTTCACAGCCACCTTTGCTCATATTTACCAAGGGTGCCAATATTACTGTAACTGCACAACTGTAATGATTTTAATATAAGATAATTTACCTGTTTGAGTTCACTAGGTAATGTTTTTATGTTTTAGTTCCTGTTGTGGAGGAAGTATAATGGACTGAATGTAGCAGAGAGTTACTGCTGGCCCGCTGTGGCACGCGGTTTTGATACGGTACTGGTGTCACACTGCGGTGACAGTCCTCTGTCCTACATTCCTCCTCTGCTGATGCTGTTACAGACGGTTTCTGTCGTCTCCAGTCTCGCTGCTCGCACCGGGGTGAGATTCACTGCTCTGTTATAGATAAAAGAAGAATACAGTTGCACGTCAAATAGTCACCGTGGCAACCTGATATTACAGTCAGTCTTGGGTGATCCAATCACAAGTGGACACTGCACTAAATACACAGTGCATTTGCATCACATTTGTAGACAACATTGATGCCAAAATAAGAATGAAATTTTTTTCTATATGCCTTGAAGAAAGTGATGGTATAGTATGTTTATATATGCAGAAGACTTCATAGAACATCTCTCATATGGTACAGCTCCACTGCTGAGCTCAGTGGGCCCCATGGTGCAGCTCCATATTTGGTTCTGGTGGGCCCTGTGGTGCAGCTTCATTCTGGGCTCGATCTGCCGATGGTGCTCCACCTTTGAGCTTAGTGGGCCATATGGTGCAGCTCCCTCTACCAACAATCTTGGGTGATCTAAGTACAAGTTAACACTTCACTAAATGCACGTTAAAAGTGGCCAATGCATCTTATTTAGTCACTCAAACCACTTTTTTTTTGGTCTACAATATTTGGAAAAGCCCATACATATGCACAAGAGTAGAAAATTCTGGGATTACTGGTCCCTTTGGTGCAGCTTCATATTTGGGCTCGGTGAGCCACAGCTCCACCTGTGGGCTTAATGGGCTCCACCATCAGTCTTGAGTGATCCAAACAAATAACAAATAACATTGAATGATGCCAAAATGAGGGTTTTAATTTTTTCTTAATATAGTTTGGGAAGAAAATAAGTTTGAAAAAGCGTACTGTATCCTCTGTCCTACATTCCTCCTCTGCTGATGCTGTTACAGACGGTTTCTGTCGTCTCCAGTCTCGCTGCTCGCACCGGGGTGAGATTCACTGCTCTGTTATAGATAAAAGAAGAATACAGTTGCACGTCAAATAGTCACCGTGGCAACCTGATATTACAGTCAGTCTTGGGTGATCCAATCACAAGTGGACACTGCACTAAATACACAGTGCATTTGCATCACATTTGTAGACAACATTGATGCCAAAATAAGAATGAAATTTTTTTCTATATGCCTTGAAGAAAGTGATGGTATAGTATGTTTATATATGCAGAAGACTTCATAGAACATCTCTCATATGGTACAGCTCCACTGCTGAGCTCAGTGGGCCCCATGGTGCAGCTCCATGTTTGGTTCTGGTGGGCCCTGTGGTGCAGCTTCATTCTGGGCTCGATCTGCCGATGGTGCTCCACCTTTGAGCTTAGTGGGCCATATGGTGCAGCTCCCTCTACCATCAATCTTGGGTGATCTAAGTACAAGTTAACACTTCACTAAATGCACGTTAAAAGTGGCCAATGCATCTTATTTAGTCACTCAAACCACTTTTTTTTGGTCTACAATATTTGGAAAAGGCCATACATATGCACAAGAGTAGAAAATTCTGGGATTACTGGTCCCTTTGGTGCAGCTTCATATTTGGGCTCGGTGAGCCACAGCTCCACCTGTGGGCTTAATGGGCTCCACCATCAGTCTTGGGTGATCCAAACAAATAACATTGAATGATGCCAAAATGAGGGTTTTAATTTTTTCTTAATATAGTTTGGGAAGAAAATAAGTTTGAAAAAGCGTACTGTATATGCACAAGTTCATAGATCGTCTCTGATATGGTGCAGCTCCACCTCAACCTTACTTTTAATGATCTAATCCCAGTTTTGCTGCTACATCTTGAGTGTCTCTCTGTCTGCAGCCCATAGCAGTGATCCTATGTCCGGGCTGGGAGAAAGTTCAGATGGTGCTGGAGCTCCTGGAGGACAGTAAAGCAACTTACAACCTCCATCCCACCAGTGTGCTGCTGGGTGTGGACCAGGAAGAGCCCAAAAAGTTCAAGATCCAGAGGAACTGTACGTTTTTATCTGAAGTAGAAGAGATGTCGATTGTGGAGAGCTTCATTAGAATCTGGACCAAAACCAAAGCTTGCTGTGTCTGTCTCTGTGATGTTAATAAAGGTCAGTTGCTGGTGACAACACCGTTTACAATGATGAGGCTGCTGGATGCTCAGTGCTTCCTGTTCCTGAGACTGTGTCACCTGGTGCTGGATGAGGCAGACGTCCTTTATTCACAAGCTCCTGAGCAGGTGACACAAGAGCACATTTTTAGAAGTTGATGCATACTCAAATTAGTTTTGACCAGTGTTTTTGCACTTTACCTCTCTGTGAAGATGTCAGTTATCCTGAAGCACTTCCAGAAGGTGGTCTCTGGAGAGGAGAGGTCCTCGTGCCCCAGGCAGATCATTGCGGTGGGCAGCAGCTGGAGCGCTGGGATAGAGGCTCTGGTCAGAGAGCACATGATTTACCCCTCCATCATCATAACCGTGATGGAGGAGGCAGCTCTGTACGGCAGGGTACATCAGGTCAGTCTTCATAAACTCTCCATTATTTCTCTACCGCCCTCTATTGAGCTCTGACATCCAGTCTGTGTTTCACATTCAGAGGGTTCAGCTGTGTCTGGACTGCGATAAGATCTCCGTTCTGCTCGGATCGCTGGACTTCCACCCGCCCAAACCCCAGAAAACCCTCATCATTACCAACTCCGCTGAGGAGACCGAGCATGTGTATAAGGTACGGAATTCCACCAATCACAGTGAAGGATGAGTAGTGATCCACCAATCAGATTTAAGAATTTAATCATCCCTCTGTGGTGATGAAGATCTAAAGTTCTCTGTCATGCTTAACATTACAGAATGATTTCACGAGAGGTTGTCCATTTTCTACTGGCAGTTAAAATGTTTGCTAGTTAAGATTATGGCAGTATTTTGAACCACTAATGTCTTAATGCTGATTGGCCTCTGCTTCTGATGGATTTTACTGTAATGTACATCTGTCATTCAGGCTGTGGTCAACACTGCTGTGTTCACACTGAAAGCTCATGAAGATGTGACAGATCAGTTTGATTTTGTCATTGATCAGTGGAGAAAAGACATTGGCCATGGAACGCAAGTTATTCTGGGTAAGTATTCGTAATGTCAGCTGTCAAACTAAATGTTTTAAGGTTTGTCTGTTTTTAAGTTATTTGTTTCTTTCCAGGTAATAATTTTAGTGCCCAGAGCAGACATTTTGTTGGTTAGCCAAAAAAAAGTTTTAGGTTTGGAGAACGTTCCTCTTGTTAACTTAACCTCTGTTATTCTTTATCTTCTATATGTGACCCTGGAGCACAAAAGCAGTCTGAAGTCACTGGGGTATATTTGTAGCAATAGCCAAAAATACATTGTATGGGTCAAAATTATTGATTTTTCTTTTATGCCAAAAATCATTAGGATATTAAGTAAAGATCATGTTCCATGAAGATATTTTGTAAATTTCTTACTGTAAATATATTAAAACTTAATTTTTGATTAGTAATATGCATTGCTAAGAACTTCATTTGGACAACTTTAAAGATGATTTTCTCAATATTTCGATTTTTTTGCACCCTCAGATTCCAGATGTTCAAATAGTTGTATATCGACCAAATATTGTCCCATAACAAACCATACATCAATGGAAAGCTCATTTATTCAGCTTTCTTATGATGTATAAATCTCAATTTTGAAAAATTTACCCTTATGACTAGTTTTGTGCTCCAGGGTTTATAAGCTTTATTCTTTATTTGTTGTTTGGTAAACATAAGCCATGAATCTCATAACAAAAAAAAAAAGGATTTAATTATTAAAAAGAAAAAAATAAACAGGTAGCCCATTTATCATTAAAGGGGTCATATGATGCTTTTTTAAAGATCATTATTTGGTGTAAGTAACGCCCCTTTCCATAATCGCGAGCTTCAGCTTTCAAAATAAATGTAAAGACAGAACAAGAAAGGGGAACAGAGTCGCGTGACAGACACAGTGAAGAAGCTGGCATGTGTTTGCAGTACACAAGCCACGGTTAAGACCGCTGACTCCACTGTGATGTTACCCTGTCTCTCTCTCTCTCACACACACGCTCGCGTGCGCGCACGCACACACAAGCTTGTAACACTCCAAAGAGAAAGGAAAACTTGAAATCGCATCATATGACCCCTTTAACACAAAATAACCTATTTTATATGTACGTTTTTGAAGTAACTTATTACAAATAATTAATTAACACAAAAAAAACTCCATGTATTGTTCTGGAAAGGTTAGTTCATGGTTTTAAAAATAAAACCTAAAAATAATCATTAGAGAACATTCAGAATATGTTTTTAATAGGTTGTTTAAAAAAATCAGTTTGCAAATTCTGGGAAGGTTTGTTTAGGTTATAAAGATACTTAAACATAATCCTTAGAGAACTTTCTGTGTAGATTCTTAAAGGGGTCATATAATGCTACATGCACTTTTACAAGTTGTTTGAACTGAAATGTGTGTTGGCAGTGTGTGTACACAGCCACCCTAAAATGATCAAAATCCACCCAGTGTTTTTTAAAAACAATCTGATTAGATCTTTACCCCTTTCTCAAATCGAGCCGATCTCAGATGCCTGTCTGTGTGACGTCACACAGACAGGCCCCTCCCACGATAGTTTGATTGACAGTAGCGTTTCAGCACAGACTGGACTGGTGTCTTACCTTAGCTCCGCCCTGAGTGACTGTCATCAGTCCGCCATTGTTTCACCGCCGGAGCAGATGTAGACAAGAATGGCTCTTAAGCGATTGAGGTGTTCTGTTGTTGGATGTAATAATGAACATAGCAGTCGTCATTTACTCCCGACATCTGAGCCGCTGAACTCGCAGTGGATTACACTGTTTCTGAAGGGAATGCGCCCCCGATCTACATAAATGCGTCTATGTTCGTGCGAATCATTCATGATTCATGATGCAAGTTTCACAATGAATGCGGCTAAAGTAAACAGTCTCTCTGAGAGCAGCTCGGAAGAGAGGGGCGGGGTCAGCAGAGCTCATTAACATTTAAAGGAAAATGCTACAAAAACAGCTTGATCTGAAAAGAGAAAATGGTTTTTTTACACTACCATTGAAACATTTTTTAGCCAAACTATGTTACAGACTTTTCATTAAGACCCCAAAGAATCATATCAACTTGTGGAAAATGGGCATCCTATGACCCCTTTAATACGTTGGTGCCTGTAGGCCTGTCGCGATAATTACTATATATGACCACAAAACCAGTCATAAGGGTCAATATTTTGAAATTGAGAGTTATACATCATCTGAAAGCTGAATAAATAAGCTTTCCATTGATGTATGGTTTGTCAGTATAGGACAATATATGGCCGAGATACAACTCTTTGAAAATCTGGAATCTGAGGGTGCAAAAAAATCTAAATATTGAGAAAATCGCCTTTAAAGTTGTCCAAATGAAGTTCTTAGCAATGCATATTACTAATCAAAAATTAAGTTTTGATATATTTACAGTAGGTAATTTACAAAATATCTTTATGGAACATGATCTTTACTTAATACCCTAATGATTTTTGGCGTAAAAGAAAAATTTTGACCCATACAATGTATTTTTGGCTATTGCTACAAATATACCTGTGCTACTTAAGACTGGTTTTATGGTCCAGGGTCACATATAAGGTAATGGTTAAAAAAAAACTACAAAAGACATTCCTAGAAGGTGAGGAACTGGCTACCCAAACAACCAAACGGGACTATGTGCTAATATTAGGGAGCATTCAGTGTTACTCTCATTCCTCCTTCAGTTACCACCAACGACTGCCTTAAGGCTCTCGGGATCCGGGACGCCACATGCGTGGTGCATTATGGGTTCCCCAGCTCCCCCAAGCTCTTTGGCAGCCGTCTGTTCTGCCTGTCAGAGAATTTCAGAAACCTTCCAGACATGGTACTTGCTTTGGTTGATCTTGTTCTGTGCATTTTTCTGAATATTTCTATGTGTTCTATATAAGAGAGTGTGACGTAAGCTTTGCTTCGTAACGTCCTGCACAGGATCATGCCGAGAGCTCCTCTCCTGCAGCTCAGTCGGTGTTGCTGCTGTCGGAGCTGAACGCCCGTCACGTGTGTGGCGTCCTGCGGTACCTGAGGAGAAGCGGCGCTCTTCTGCCCCCTGAGCTGCTACAGTTTGCTCTGGGTGTCCAGCAGGCCAAAGAGGAGCAGAAGACAGACAGACCCCTCTGCTCCTCGCTCAAGAGCTTCGGCTTCTGCAGGTCTCTGCTTCATTGTAGTGCTTCCGCCAGGTGTTAATAGTGTTAAATGCAAGTAGTTATTTGTAAAGAAGTAATAACATCATTTGAAAATGTATTCTCACTCTCAACAGAGACAGCACAGTTTGTCCGGATAGACACATGATCAACAAATCCCTGGATCATCCAAAGCACCCTGACTCTGGGACTGTCATGGTTAGTTAAAAGAACTTAGAAATCATAAAGCCAAAAACCATATATTTTACAAGATGTGGAAAGCATCTGGAATTCAGTCATTAAAAAGGAATCTGTTGTAAAATGTGGAATTTCAAGGAATTAGGCAAATTTTGGCTTTTGTACAAATTTTGTACAACTTGCTTTTTAACCACAAAAATGGTTATTTAAATATGAGGTCACCATTAAGTGGGAATGTTCTGCATGTGTGAATGAATGAGTGATGCAGTTTCGTCTTCTACACATGCTCAATCCTCTCCTATTGAGCACTTCATTTGACAAAAATACAGGTAAGGGGTTTAAAAAGTAAAGGGAAAAAAATAAAAGGTTACTTTTTAATTACTATTTTATGCCACAGAATAGCTTTTCAGAATTTGTTCTTGCGTGTTTTGAGATCTTGTCATATTTTTTATTTTAATAGCACTAAATATTAATTCTGGACCTTATATATTGATTGTCACCGTTTGCCTTCTACTAGCAGTTGACTGTAAATGTTTCTTTCGATTTTCAAAAGGTTTTGCCGCTGTGCATAAAGTCAGCGAATGTGTACTCTGGCCGCATCGTGAGCCAGAAAGACGATGGTTATGAGACTCTCGCTGTTCAAATGAACGCACACTACGCTATTGAGAGACGCTGTGCTGTGGAAGTGCTGAAGGGAGAATTATATGCCGTTCAAGAGGAGAATATCTATAACCGGTAATCTCTCAGATGCCCTCTAGTGGGACACTTTACGTACACATCATTATGGAAACCTGTTATTTATGTTTTACATGCAGTAGTACCTTTCAAATGTTTGGAAAACATTTTTATTTCATTTTTTTTTTAAGGAAAAGAACACTTGTATTCAGCAATTATGCACTAAATTAAACAAAAGTGATCAGAAAGATGATGTTACAAAAGATTTCTATTTCTAATAAGTGCTGTTCTTTTGAACATTTTATATTAAGCAAAGAATGACGAAAAGATTGTCAGATTTCCACAAAAATATTAAGCAGCACAACTGTTTTCAACATTGATAAGTGTTTCTTGAGCAGCAAATGAGCATATTAGAATGATTTCTGAAGGATCATGTGACACTGAAGACTGGAGTAATGCGTTGTATCACAGGATGAAATTACATTTTAAAACATTAAAATAGTAAACAGTTACTTTAAAAATATTTCACATTATTACTGTTTTTAATGTATTAAATAAAATGCAGCCTTGGTGAGCAAAACACACTTCTTTCAAAAACATTGAAAGTTTACCAAACGGTTATGTATGTAAATGAATGAATTACATGTCAGTTGAAAATACAAGTTCATGGGAAATAATTGTTTGATTGTATATCGGTTCTAGGGTGTGTGTGATTGAAGTGCCGGAAAAAGGAGAGCAGCTATTCAGCAGCGTCACTGCCTGCTTCATAGATGAAGGCCGCACACAGGAAGTGAAATCACACCAGCTACTCCAACTTCCTCCTCAGTTTCAGGATTTGCCAGGCCAGGCTGTGGAGATCATCCTGTGCAAAGCGCAGCCCGTCGACGGGGAGGTGGACTGGAACCCCAAGGTCTCAATAGTCCTACTGAAAGAAAACATTTCTTCAGTTTGTACATAAACGGCTGTTTTAGAAAAGCAAAATGTTTATTTCAGGTGACCAGAGCCATCAGTCTGAAGATCAAAGGGAAGCTGCATCAGGCCAGGGTTGTGATGAGTGTGGGAAATACTGTCTGGGTTAATCCTATGGTAGGCGTTTAAGATGTTTGCATCACAGGCCTTACAAGGTTTTGCTGGTCCAGTCTGAAGACATTCTAACGCTCTTTTCGGCATTTGTTTTCCTCGTGCAGGTGCGCATGACACGTGTTCCTGGTCTGAAGACCTACATTAATGAGTATAATGTCCATGCTGAGATCTTGGCCTCTGGGTTTGGTGTCAATAATCCTCAGCACTTGGACCTGCTGAAGAAAGTTTTCCAGGGAGACGAGAACGCAAACACACTCCAGCACTTGACAGATGACAGGTTTATTACTATTGTTCAGATCAGTTCACAATAGAAACGAATAGAAATATACATTTTGTCAAGAAAATCAAACCTATTATTAGGTACATTATGAATTTTTTCATAGTTAGTTATTTTTCATTATGAAATATTGGTCACATTTCACAATAGAAAGAAATAGAAATATATTTTCCTTTCGAAACGGTCTCCTACGTTGCTTTGTATCACACTTAGGAGGGAAATTCTTCTTCCGAATAGTGAAGCTGGATTTGCTAACGTTTGTGCAGCAAACTGCCTATATAAGTCATCGCTGAATGCCATTTCATCAGAATCTTTCTCCTTCAGCACGAAGATCATCTCCTCGCTGGACTACGAAGAGCGAAGAAGCCTGCTACTCGCGGAAGAAGAGCCCCAGCAGAGGAAAGACGCTCTCCCGCTCAGTGCTTCTCCCCTGTGGCCATCTGGCGAAAATCCAGAGCTAATTTCTCCTTCTAATTAAGCAAATTTTGTCAATGTTGGCTTTAAAATGACACGCCACGTGCAGGGCCCCCCTGCATGAGTCAGACGAGCACAGTGACTGCGTCGCTTGCCTGGGCCATGCTCACGCTGAGGCAGCACTCACAGAGACGGCCTGCTCTCATTGCGAGAGCATGAGTCTCACCTTGCTACGCTCGCGGATCGCTTTCTTCAGTGAAGGCGATCCTGCCCCTCGCACTCTCCCATTTCTCTCCTCCCAGGAGCCTCGGAGGAAGAAACGGCAGAGTCAAAAAGCTGAGCAGACGGGCTCGAGCAAGCTCATGCCGGCACATGGCCCGCATGCCTTGCCTTCCCCGCAGCGAGATGATTCCCCAGTGCTCTTCTCCCAAGAGGATCAGCGCCCCCTTTTCTGGAGCGAGCTGTATGGTCACCTTTAGAGGATCTGAAGATCTGCTGCCATGTCACTGGCGGCCTCTGATGCAGATTGCTCTGTGGAGTGCCCCGACTCCCTTCCGCCCAAAAAATCTGGTGGTGTATGGCCCAGTGTGGATAGTGAGCTCATCCACATTTTCACAAAGGCCGTTGAAGAGCTCGGCTTGGAGTGGTCGGCCCCAGAAGAGCCCGCCTACAGCCACCTGGATGAACGCCTCGCGCTAAGGCACCACCAAAGAGCCCCCCGTCAGAGACCCGCACCATTCTTTCCAGAAGTTCATGCCGAACTCAAGTCGTGGTGCGCCCCCTACTCGGCCCGCATCCACTCTTCTGCCTCCGCAGCCCTCACATCTGTTGATGGTGCAGAGCAAAGGGGCTACAAGAAGATCCCTCCTCTTGAAGAGGCGTCGCTACACACCTCTGCCCGGCCACAGCTGGAAAATCTGCCAAGGCTGTTCATCCATCCAAGCCCTGCAGAACCACCTCAGCCCTAGCGGGTAGGGCCTACTCTGCAGCGGGACAGGCAGGCTCCACGCTTCACACTATGGCGGCCCTCCAGGTTTTCCAGGCCAAACTCCTCCAAGCCATGGATGAGTCCGGCCCAGATCCAGTGACTTTCAGGGAGCTGCGCAGCGCAACTGACCTGGCCCTGTGCGCCACAAAGACCACAGCCCAGGCGATCAGTAGGTCAATGGCCGGTTTGGTGATGCTTGAGCGCCACCTCTGGTTAAACCTGACCGAGATCAAGAATGCAGACAGGACTGCCTTCCTCGACTCCCCAGTCTCCGTGACCAGGCTGTTTGGACCCACTGTTGATGGTTTCGTGGAACGCTTAAGTCGTCGCAAGCCATGCACCACTTCTCGACTAAGCGCTCCAGCTCAGCGGCTGTTTCAAGTCACCACAAGGCTCTGTCAACTCAGCCTGTGAAGTCTGCTATGTTGCCTGCTCAGCCTCAGTCCAAGCCCGAACCTGAGCTTGGACAGCACCCTCAGCCTACAAAGCCCCAGTGCCCTTGCCCCAAAGGGACATTGGGACCTGAGCCGCAGAAGCCGTATTGATCTGTCAGGAGAGAAGAGGAGAAGGCTAAGTCCCGCCGAGGCCGGACTTCCCTCGAAGAATTCTCACATTTGCCTTCCAATCCCCCATTCAGCTCTGGGTGCTGGAGGCTTTGTTCATTGTGTCAACACCGAGCCCATCCCACTCACTTTGCATGTGCCCAAGCACCAACTACCACTGGGATAGCGGACCCACTGGCTATAAAGAGCACTTCTCCTCTTCGATACATTGCGATGGTCAGTTCCCTGCCTCTGTGTAGCAACCTGTCATCTGAAAAATGTCCTCCCCTTCCCACCCAGCTGGAAAGCCATCCTGGGCACATCAAGTTGGGTTCTACAGACAATTCGTTTCAGGACAACGATGCTCACGTTCGCTGTTCCGACGTGCAGTGTTTTCTGGTGAAAGAAGCCGTCGAAACGGTCCCGCCAGAGAACAGTGAGGAAGGCTTTAACAGCAGTTATTTCCTCGTCCCAAAGAAAGATGGTGGGCTCAGGCCCCTGAGATCCATTCAGGATGCTGACTTTGAAACAGATCTGTGTGTAGTTTTGCCCAGAGGACTAGTTCATATCAGTGGATTTTAAAGATCCTTACATTCATATCCAAATACCCCCTCAACACAGACCCTTCTTGAGATTCCCGTTCGAGGGGGTGGCTTACCAAACTTCAGTATTAGTATTCATATTAGTGTTAGCATTCGGAAGAGAATGGAGTTCCCCCCTAAGCATGATTCAACGCAATGCTCATTCCTGTTATCTCAAGAAACCAATATTGCATTAGAAACCGGAGCAATTTTGTGTCAAGAAAACCAAACAATAACAAGTTTATTTTTATTTTCTATGCTGATTCGCTCCCCAACAGAATTGCCCAACTAACTTTAGAATTAATAATTATTTACATATATATATATAAAAAACATTCTTTTTTTGTTTGACAGGTTTGAGAGCCCTTCGTCATCCTCACAGCAGAGAGTTGAGGTTACAGAAGACGTTCTGACCAGTAGGATGAAGGATGTAGTCAGCAGTCATAATGCCATGGACTTCAGCCAGACTCCCATCAGCCCCCAGAACAACAGTGCTGTCCAGTGCAATGGAGACCTGAAGGACAGTGATGATTATGATGAAGATGATTCTTCAGAGGGAAGCATGAATACAATGAGGTTAGTATATGTTTAACTGATGTATTTAAAAAAATATCACCTGAATGTATTTTAGAATGTCTTGTTTAATGACATTTCTTATAGTACTATTATGATTGAGTCTATAGCTTAAAGACATGCCACGCTACTCAAATCGTTTTCCATCAAATTGCTATATTTGTACAAACTGGCTGACTTCAAGCTGCATGATACATTAAGTATAGATGCTTTTCACTATAAGTTCATCTTTTTGTGGTTTTATGGTTTTCACTACATACAGTAAATGTCTTTCATCCTCCTATCTTTCCATTTGCACTGTTGCATTATTTATTTAGTTTTTTCAAATTGAAAGTCATCAAAGCCATTTTGTTCAA
>NW_015505854.1:107152-107772 GCF_001515645.1 Sinocyclocheilus grahami
ATTTAGTTTTTTCAAATTGAAAGTCATCAAAGCCATTTTGTTCAAATTTTGGCAAAGGTTTTTTTTTTTTTTTTTTGCAGGCATAAAGGTCCATTGTCTATAATCAATAGTGTAGAGATCTTTGAAGCAAAGCTCACACAGAAGTCACTTGCCAGTCAAGCAGCTTTCTGTTGGTTTCGAATGTGGCAAACCCTTGTAACCAAATTGAATCCATTGCGAAGTATGCGTGGGGAAATCTTTTGTACTGACACGAAATTCGCAATTACGGATTCCTATTGAAATGGCTGGATTTCGTCTGCAGAAATTTGCCAAACTACAGTAAATGTGATCGTACTTTAAAGGAACAGTTCACCCCAAAATGAAAATGCACTCACCCTCAGGCCATCCAAGATTGTAGACGAGTTTGTTTCTTCATCAGATTTAGAGAAGTGTAGCATTACTTCTCTTCAGTGAATGGGTGATTTATTTAAAACAACCAGTTATTTGTTTGTCCTCGGGCTACATTGGTCTTTATCATCAAAATCGTACTGTTCCAGTATTTTTTCTTTTAGTATTTTAAACCTGTTCTGAATAAGAACTGTCTCTGGTTTGTAATAACTGACTTTCTCATTGTTTTTTTT
>NW_015505854.1:107782-116399 GCF_001515645.1 Sinocyclocheilus grahami
TTCCCCTCACACACACACACACACAACGCGTTACTCTGCGCTGCGGAAAACTCTGGCCAAATAAAGTGCTTTTGCTTTCGTCTAGAAACACACAGCGTCTCTCTGACATGCTGCTTCAACACTTAACTGCGGTTACTGAAACCACGCCTTCTTTCTTTGCGTGAACATTTGGGTGCATTATGCTAATATTTCCACATAGTGATGTAGATATGTGGGGGCGTGTTAGAACGAGCCGTTTTAGGGGGGCGTGGCAGAGTCTTAACTTTGATAAAGAATATCTCTTTGGGTTTGAGACTTTAGTCTTTGCAACTTTACAGATCTTCTTTATGCACCAAGAGCTTGTAACACTCCAAAGAGAAAGGAACAATTGAAATCTCATCATATGACCCCTTTAATATGACAGGACAGCAAACAACATATGCATTGATGTATGGAGTCTTACATGTATGTTTTATGGCAATTTTTCATGTATTTGAATCTCAGTGGGTACGTGAATGACCGGCATTACTATGCAAAGCTGGAGCTGTCCGGTGCCATCACCGCGGAGCAGTGCTCATGGGAAATGAGATGCAATGAGCCGGTGATGAAGCTGAAGAAAAAGGAAAAGCGGGACTGGAGAACACTCCTCAAACACAAGGCACCATCTATATCTTAATAAAATGAGATTTCATTAACGCCGAGAACGTTTTGAATGCATTAATTGTGCTGTATTATGTCGTTCAAAAGTTTGGGATCAGTATAAAGTTTTATCTAGGCAGTATCTATTTGATCAAAAATACACAGGAACATTTTTTTCTTTTGTGAAATATTATTGCAATTTAAAGTAACAGTTTTCTATTTTAATATACTTTAAAATAGAATTTATTCCTGTGGTGCAAAGCTGTATTTTCAGCATCATTACTCCAGTCTTCAGTGTCACATCCTTCAGAAATCATTCTAATATGCTGATTTATAAACCGTGTTGGAAACAGTTGTGATGCTTAATATTTTTTTGGGACCTGTGATACTTTTTTCAGGATTCTTTCATGAATAAAAAGTTACAAAGAACAGCGTTTCTTCAAAATAGAAATTGTGTTCCAATATACACTACTATTCATAAGTTTGGGGTTAGAAAATGTTCTGCTTTCTATTTTTATTCAGCGAGGATGTTAAATGAATAAAGTTTCGACACCGAAAATTCAGCGCTGTGGAAATGTAACACCCCTTACCATAATCTCGAGCTTCAGCTTTCAAAGTAAATATCAAGACAGTTAATAATGTCGTTAGTTTTACCATCAGTTCAAGCCCGAAAGGGCAACAGAGTCGCGTGACAGACACAGTGATGATGCAGTACACAAGCCGCGGTTAAGACAGCTGACGTGCTATGATTTCTGACAGACAGTTCACTCTCCTGTGATGTGACCCTGTTCCCCTCTCACACACACACACACGACGCGTTACTCTGCGCTGCGCAAAACTCCGCATTTGAACAGTCAGTAACAAATACTTAAACTAATAACAAAACATACTTACAGTCGCTGATTCAGAAGCGCCAGATTGTCATAGCAAAGTCGGAATTGACCCTTTTTTTATTTTTAGAAATAGCCTTTGTGCACAGTCAGCCTTGTACTCTTCTAGGTTAAAAAAACTGTCATCCATAAAATGCGTTGCACAAATTCGAACATCTGGGTTGTGCGGTTCTGTTGTAAATAAATCTTAACCAATGATTCCTAAATGCATCTACTTTCGGAAGGCCAAATAAAGTGCTTTTGCTTTCACACTGAAACACACAGCATCTCCCTGACATGCTGCATCAACACTACTGCTGTTCCTGAAACCACGCCTTCTTTCTTTGCGTGCACATTTGGGCGCATTATGCTAATATTTCCACATAGTGACGTAGATATGTGGGGGCGTGTTAGAACGAGCCGTTTTAGGTAGGTGTGGCTGACTCTTAACTTTTATAAAGAATATATCTTTTGGTTTGAGACTTTAGTCTTTGCAACTTTACAGATCTTCTTTATGCACCAAGAGCTTGTAACACTCCAAAGAGAAAGGAACAATTGAAATCTCATCATATGACCCCTTTAATATGACAGGACAGCAAACAACATATGCATTGATGTATGGAGTCTTACATGTATGTTTTATGGCAATTTTTCATGTATTTGAATCTCAGTGGGTACGTGAATGACCGGCATTACTATGCAAAGCTGGAGCTGTCCGGTGCCATCACCGCGGAGCAGTGCTCATGGGAAATGAGATGCAATGAGCCGGTGATGAAGCTGAAGAAAAAGGAAAAGCGGGACTGGAGAACACTCCTCAAACACAAGGCACCATCTATATCTTAATAAAATGAGACATTTCATTAACGCCGAGAACGTTTTGAATGCATTAATTGTGCTGTATTATGTCGTTCAAAAGTTTGGGATCAGTATAAAGTTTTATCTAGGCAGTATCTATTTGATCAAAAATACACAGGAACATTTTTTTCTTTTGTGAAATATTATTGCAATTTAAAGTAACAGTTTTCTATTTTAATATACTTTAAAATAGAATTTATTCCTGTGGTGCAAAGCTGTATTTTCAGCATCATTACTCCAGTCTTCAGTGTCACATCCTTCAGAAATCATTCTAATATGCTGATTTATAAACCGTGTTGGAAACAGTTGTGATGCTTAATATTTTTTTGGGACCTGTGATACTTTTTTCAGGATTCTTTCATGAATAAAAAGTTACAAAGAACAGCGTTTCTTCAAAATAGAAATTGTGTTCCAATATACACTACTATTCATAAGTTTGGGGTTAGAAAATGTTCTGCTTTCTATTTTTATTCAGCGAGGATGTTAAATGAATAAAGTTTCGACACCGAAAATTCAGCGCTGTGTCACAGAAATAAATAATATCTTAAATAGTGCTGTCAAACGCTTAATCGCATCCAAAATAAAGTTTTTGTTTACATAATATGTGTGTGTACTGTGTATATTTATTATGTGTATATAAATACACACACACACACACACACACATAGATATATAAACATGACATTTTTCTTAAATATATACATCTATGTGTGTGTGTGTGTATTTATATATACATAATAAATATACACCGTACACACACGTAAACAAAAACTTATTTTGGATGCGATTAATCATTGGACGGTACTAAACTTAAAGTATATTAATACAGGAAAACAATATTAGAAATTGCAATAATATTTCACAATATTATGTTTTTTTTTTTCTATTTTGATCAAATAAATACAGCCTTGATGAGCATAAGAGACTTAATTTAAAAAAAAAGAAATCTTACCGATCCCAAACTTTTGAACGACGTGTAATCTGATTTATAATAAATGATTTTTTAAAACATTCTCTGGTTATTTCTGTTTCTCCACAGAGTCCATTTGTCAGCTATGAATTTGACTTCATTGATGAGACTTGTGTTTCTTCATTAAACGGTGAGGAATTCATAGATAACGGGGTATATAACAAAGTATTGAGATGAAATTTTGTTATTGACCAAATACTTATTTTCCACCATAATTTGCACATAAATTCTTAAAAAATCCTACAATGTGATTTTCTGGATTTTTTTTTCTCATTTTGTCTCTCATAGTTGAGGTATACCTATGATGAAAATTACAGGCCTCTCTCATCTTTTTAAGTGGGAGAACTTGCACAATTGGTGGCTGACTAAATACTTTTTTCCCCCACTGTAAGTCCCTGGTCTGTCTAGATGTTGCAGAACATAATGCAGTCCCATGTTTACTGCATCGTCCACAGACCTGTTTGCTCTGTAGGCATACTGAAGAGGATCCAGCAAGGGTCCAGTGCTGTCCTTCAGGTGGGCCAGCACCAGTTTTTCAAAATACTTCATGACCACAGACGTTAAAGCCACAGGTCTGTAGTAATTAAGTCCCGTAATTTTGGGTGTCTTTGGGATGGGGATGATGGGGGAGCATTTGAAGGATGAAGGTACTTCGCACAGCTCCAGTGCTCTGTTGAAGATCTGTGTGAAGATGGGGGCCAGCTGGTCAGCACAGGATTTCAGACAGACTGGTGTAACACAGTCTGGGCCTGGTGCTTTTCTCCTTTTCTGCTTCCGGAAGACCTGGCGCACCTCATCTTCGCTGATCTGAATTGCAGGTGTGGGGGAGAGGGGGGTTGCTGGAGGTGTGAATGGTTGTGTGGAGAGGTGTTCAGGGCGGGTGTGGGGTGTTTTTTCAAACCTGCAGTAGAACTCGTTCAGATCGTCTGCCAGGTGTTGATTCTCGACAGTGCTGGGGGATGGTGTCTTGTAGTTGGTGATTTCTTTTAGACTTTTCCACACTGATGCCGAGTCGCTGGAAGTGAACTGAGTCCTTATTTTTTCAGAATAATTCCTCTTTGCCATTCTATAAATTTTATATAATACATTATCTTCTTGTCAATCCACCAGTTCACATTTACAACTCTGCGTGTTTGCTGCTTAAAAGCATGGGTTGATTTTCACATTGGTCTTTTACGAGAACAGCAGACAGGCTGATTGAAAATGCAAATTCATTCTCTTCCAGCAGGTGGCACTTTCGGAACGGCAGAAATATAGCATTTCCCCGATAACGGCAGTACACAAAGCAGCGCAGCATATTTATTCTATGAAATCATAGCCTTTTGAAGTTCAGTCACAATTCCTGTCTTTCCGTCCCCAAATGTAAGACATCCTGAAATCATAATTAAGACTTTCTTGTACCATTTAAGACTTTTTAAGGACCCGTCAACTTTCCTAATTTTTAAGAATGACATTTTTTTTTTCACTCACTAAGTTTCATTTGTCTGTGCGCTGCTCTCTGCTCTCTTCACTGCACACACAATTGCACCCAAACATCTTCTGAGCTGACCTTGATGTGCTTGTTATCAATTTGATTTTATTTGGTTTTGGCATTTATTTATTTCATTGTCAAAAGCCTTCACGGTCCGGATTTGGACCGGAGTCCACCAGTTGGCGACCCCAGTATTACATCATTCGATCCTTGGTAAATTTTTCTGTTTAGCCAGTAAGTATCAGAAGTGTGTCTTTTATTTTGACAGCACTAGGACCTTTATTTTGACATGCACTGAGACTATCAGCACCTGAATGCAGACAAACAGGAGCTCCCATTCTCAGTCTTTAATAGTTTACTGTCTTTAACAGTTCTGTCTAATAAATTGTCAAACTTAGACGTATAAGAAATAGTATTATAGTCATTGAATTTCTATTATTATTAGTACTAATAAGGTAAACATAATAATACTTTATCATATACTGTCAGTTTTCAGCAAATTCACATTTATATCATGAAAACAGGTCTTTGAATATCTAATAAATATTTAATTTCACCTGATCTTTATAAAGAGATTACATTCCAGAGTGCACTGTTGGTTACTGTTTTTTTTTAATTATTATTAATTTCAATATTTAACTATTTCTTTATTTGTTAAAAAACAAAATACTGTATTAGAATCAAGATGTTGCTATATAAAGGATAAGTCTGTTTATTTCTTAAGTTATATTTAATTTGAATTATTTTTATTTCTTATTTGATAAATATATTATGAAAATTAATTGCAGCAAGTGTTATTTGTCTTTCAAACTGAGTTGACCACCAATAATATTAATGTGTAGTGGGCTTAGGATAAATATTTTCTACTATCTAAGGTTTGTACTCTGTCAATCCTTCAGGACCTCCTGATATTAAGGGTCGAGCATCCATATTCAAAGTGCATCTCCGGCCACTCAAACTGGAACCAAATCTGGACCGTGATGCCATTGCAAGGAGGATGGCAGCTGCTACACCTGGGTTCACTGGTGAGTGAGCATTGATTTAGTTAGACACTCCTTTTCCTTTTGAACAGAATAAATGTGCAAGCCATAGCAGAAAAATTATACGTTGTATGATAATTATATATTTGAAATTCATGTGTGAGCGTAGGCTGATGTAGCTGATATGATTATTAAGTAATCATAAGCGCAGCCATAATATTGCTGTGTTATTGCTATATAAAGACCCTATTTTTTCTCTCCTCCAGGTGCTGATATTGCAAATGTCTGTAATGAAGCAGCTCTCATTGCTGCTAGACATCTGAATGAATTCATCAATGTTAAGCACTTTGAGCAGGCCATCGACAGAGTCATCGGAGGTAAACGGAAGAGCTTGGAATTGCAGCATATCCTACAAACATCCTACTAACAATGATGTACATGTTCAAATCTGTAAGTCTTGTTAGTGACGTCAGCAGTGACCTATGGTGTACCTCAGGGTTCAGTCCTGGGTCCCATTCCTTTTCTTATCTACATGCTTCCTTCCATTAGATAACACAAATTAGGAATAAAGACTATCTTAATTCATTCCTTTTTAGTGGTGCTGAAGCTTTCCGTGTATGATTGCTTGAGTTGGCTTATGCAGCTTTAACTATCCTAAATTTAAAATAAAATACATTTCTAAGTCATTCCATATTTTGTGCTCTCATGTTACAGGTCTGGAGAAGAAGACTCAGGTTTTACAACCCACTGAGAAAAAGACTGTAGCCTATCATGAAGCAGGGCATGCTGTAGTGGGCTGGTTTCTCCAACATGCTGACCCATTGCTCAAGGTGAAATTATTTTGCAAAAGATATTTTAAATCCATTTTACGTAACTTAAGTAACCAAATTAAATAAATAACACATATTTTAGTTTCAAATGAGGAAAAATTTATTTGTCATTGTCTTTGATTTAAAAAAAAATTTTTTACAATGAACAAGGGGCAAAACTGACTATGTATAAACTATGAGCATCATGTTACACCACCAGGATTTGCATTGTAGCTTTTATAGTTCAGTTTAAATCGAGTCATTCATCTGTGAATTGTTTTGTTGAAATTTATTGGATTCATTCACTCATTCCCTAATTTTATGTTCCAGGTTTCCATAATTCCAAGAGGGAAAGGCTTGGGCTATGCCCAGTATCTTCCAAAAGAGCAGTATTTATATACACGGGAGCAGCTATTCGACAGGATGTGCATGATGCTTGGTGGGCACGTGGCAGAGCAGGTGTTTTTTGGCTGGATCACGACTGGGGCTCATGACGACCTTAAGAAGGTCACACAGTCAGCATATGCTCAGGTAGAGAGATGGTGCTTGC
The DNA here is from genome assembly GCF_001515645.1 of Sinocyclocheilus grahami. Classification (NCBI taxonomy): domain Eukaryota; kingdom Metazoa; phylum Chordata; class Actinopteri; order Cypriniformes; family Cyprinidae; genus Sinocyclocheilus; species Sinocyclocheilus grahami. Next base: position 114,905 of record NW_015505854.1, read on the forward strand.
TTTGTATCATACATTCAGTGGTTCAGTGTGCTACAGCATTTGCTATAAAGACATAACAACATTATACATTTTTTTTCATTTAGAAGAAACTTTTATCCAAATGTACAATACTTACAGGAACAATCCATTTTGGAGTAGAGCTGAAACTAATAATTATTTTGTTAATCTGCTAACAATCTGTTAAAGGGATTCTTCGACTGTTCTGGCAGTTAATGCAGTGGTGATAGCCCATTGATTGCTTCTTGAGGCTTTCAACCTATAACTTTAAGATTACAAGCGAGATCTTTTGCGTATATTAACATTATTTGACCGTTTTCTTCCCCTACTTTTCTGTTGTAGATTGTTCAGTTTGGTATGAGTGAGAAAGTGGGGCAGGTGTCATTTGACCTGCCCCGGCAGGGTGAGATGGTTCTGGAGAAGCCCTACAGCGAGGCTATGGCAGAACTCATTGATGCAGAGGTCAGAGATCTGGTCGACCGGGCCTTCAAGAGAACACTGAAACTCATCACTGAGAAACACGAGCAGGTGGAAATGGTGAGAACAACCAACAGCTTGATATTACTTTATCCTGGAATACAGTTGTGCCTCATGCTTTGCTTGGATTTATAGCTTTAAATAGAGTGGAATCTAGCTGCCATTACAACAGCCCTCAAAGTCATGCCAGAGATGCCAGAACTAGTAACCTGCGGAGTGCCTCAGGGTTCAGTCCTTAGTCACATTTTTCTTTAAATAAGGCAAAGTAGTTGTATAAACTTCAACAGTTTTGTTGAGGTCACTCAGCTTTACCTCAAATCAAAGTTTTAAGTTCATACTTTGAGATTTATATCTCTGATTTTTCAAAGGGGCTTTTCACACTGCATTTAACCCTGGGTTATCGTCATTCTAAACCCTGGATAAAGGAACATTTCATGCTTGTAATTTAGAAGTGGCACCGCTTTTTACCCGGGGTTAGGGCTGACAATGCTTTTGCGGTGTTAACCCTGCATTGCAGTGGCAAAATTGTACTGTGTGAAACTAGATGCTTAGCAACAGACATCCAGTTGTGTGACAGGAACACAGCATGTAAACAGTCTATTCCGGGGCTTAAGGGGAAAATTGTCAAATGGTAATGGAAAACGCATCAGTTTCATTAGAGAGTTTAATTCTTATGCTTTGTAAGTCCATTCAGGGAAAAAAACTTGAATGTACAGTGTGAAACGTCAGCTTATCAATACATAGGATGAATTGTAAACCCTGGGGAAATTATGAGCGGTGTAAAACATGAAGCAAAATAACCCAGGATTTTGTTTTTCCGGGATTTAGAATGACCCAGTGTTAAATATTTAAAGCATGAAGAACTGCAAAGTGACCATCTCTGTCAGGTAGCCTAGTTGATGCAAATATGCATTTGTTTTTTGTGAATAGGTTGGCAAGCGCTTGCTGGAAAAAGAAGTTCTAGACAAAGCTGATATGATAGAGTTGCTGGGGCCCAGGCCATCTGAGGAGAAGTCCACAT
>NW_015505854.1:117030-118675 GCF_001515645.1 Sinocyclocheilus grahami
GGTGCGTCCTAGTATACATCTTAATGAATTCACCACTTCTCCATGATTATATTTATAGTTTCTAATCTGTAGAAAGGGCAAACACCTCTTCTAGAACTTGCAATTTTGATATATTGTATCTCTAGGCACCATACATTCTACACTGACATCAGCAGTAATAGGGCTTAGCTAGATGATTTATCATACTTCCTCTTCCAAGCATTCTGTTCATCAGGGATGCTCCAATTTTAGATGGGTGAGAGTTAGCCAAGAAGCATCCAGAATCAGTGCTATCTCAAAATATGATGACAATGCATTGAGCTACAAATCTTAAAAATACATTGAGCTACAACTCTATTATTTATGGTTGTTAAATTATGAAAGAGTATAAAAGCCCAGTTTATGTTTGAGAATATTCTTTACAAAAGGCATCTCCTCAGACAAAAGCACTGTTTGTTGGACTGTTCTTTATCCGAAAAGCGAACCTCTCGAGTTGCATATCACGTGTATAATGCTTTGGTGTCTGCATGACCAGTGCTGTCCATATAATCTATTGAATTCAATTGTACCATGCTGTCTCCATTTAGAGCTAATTGAGAGGGTTTTGTGTCACAAGACCTGTGTTCGACAGTAATAAATACAGTAAAATAGTTTGGAGAAAGAAAAAGAGGGAAAACAATCTGATCTTTGTCATTTCACATTTATTCCTGTTAGATTTCTGTCCTCCTTGATTTGGCAGACTTGTTAATGATTCTGGTAGTTTGTAAATTTCTTCTCCAATGTGACCCTGTGTATAGATCATGCTTGATATCATTGAACCCTGTAATAACCGTGGTGGCAAATACAGTACAACTTTGATAGGAGTCCAGAAAGTTATACAAAATAATTTTACTTTTGCATTTGGAATCCCCACCCAGTAGGTTTTTTTTTTCACTTTTAGGATTATATGTGGATCAGGCAAATTTTCCTGCTGTGCACCAGTGATCACAACTGAGGACTGATTTGAATGTTGTCTTGATGTGAAATTATTAATGACATTTATTGATACAGAGTGGTTAAAAACATATTGCTAAAAGATTATTCTCCCTTTCATCAATTTCAGTGCAACTTCAAATGCTGTACTCATTAAGTTAGGCCAGAAACATATTCTACACCAGTCAGAATGCTTGTGCGGTCCTGCTGTACATATGCAATGTGCGTTCGTGTTACTGTGGCTGTAACAAACCTCAGTACTCAAGGGGGCGATAATTACCATCAAAAAGTTGGTTTTAAAATTAAAATAACATTCAGCAGTATACTCTTTAAACTGATGTTCCACCATGACAGCAGTATTTCCTAACACACCATGTATGGAGGCACACCAACAGTACCAACACCATCACTTTTTGCAGTACTAATGAGCTGATGAGTTTAATCAGGTGTATTTGATTTAGCAAGTGTGTAAAAATGTGTACTGTTGGAGTGCCTCCAGGAACAGGGTTGGGAAACACTGTCTTAAGGGATAAAACTGACTAGGGAAGACTGCTTATGCGGGGTTATCCAATCCTATCCAATATGTTAGGGCGGGTTGGAGTTTAAGTCGACATTTCATATCGAGATTGGACTCTACGAGTTTATGCTAATACTAGGTCAGGGGTAGGCAAGTTCGGTCCTAGAGAGCCGCAGT
>NW_015505854.1:118742-125210 GCF_001515645.1 Sinocyclocheilus grahami
ACTGCGGCTCTCTAGGACCGAACTTGCCTACCCCTGCACTAGGTCAACACCCTCTTGTCGGTAAAGATGAGAACCCAGTGCAATATACTGCAATATGAATTAGGTTCTGACAAATTCTGAAATGCAAAGATGTATGAAATCAATCTTGTGTAGCTCAAAGTGTCTGCGTTCATGTACTTGCGTAGGGTATGTTTCAGGCCTTGGGCATGATTTTTTTTTTTACAAGATTTTTCACTTTGTTTCTGGGTCTCCCTATTTTCATGCAGAATCTCCTTGAAGGACACTTTTGTTGGGAATTCTTGTAACTTCTCTGCATTGCCATGTCTTGAGCTATGCTGTAGGTTCTCTGTCTTATCACAGTTGCAACTTCGATACATAGCACTGTTCTTTAAACAGTTCCTTGAAGATTCGAATCACTGTGGAATTCCTCAGTTACTCCTTAGATTGACTTTGCTTGAGCCAGTGTTGTCCATAATGCTACATCATGCTTCAATTTCTCCATATGCAGTAGTCACATGGAGAAGACTGAAAGTAACTCTGTCCCAAAGAGGCGTCCCAAAAATCCTAGTTGGATGAAGTCTGTTCCATCTTGAGAAAGAGTCTACACATACCCCAGCTTTTTGGAGCGCTCTTCTTGTTCATAATGGACAAAGGGATTGCATTATCTTTAGGCGAGACCCCCATGTCCTTTGATCCCAAGGGTTCCTCATCTTCTTGCTTGAGAAGGAACCTCCACTTTCCGCACAAGGGCTTTGTTTTCTTCCTAAGCCCCTGTAGCTGTCCCTAGCTCAAGGCTGCTGGGATTGAGAGCGCTCTATCTTCAACATTGGCTCTGTGTTTTCGGAGTCACTGTGGTGCTTTCGATCTCTCGGCTGCTGTTCCCCTTTTCCACCACGGGTCCAGGAGGGTGAGCGAACGTAACCGCTGTGTGGAAATCTAGGTAATGGTGGCTGCTGGCGATCTGCGGGGTGAACTTACAAAACCAACTAATGAAAAACACATTCATAACCACTGGCCATAGTTCTGTTCCAAAACCTAGTCAGTTGTCTACCATGATGGCATTTTAAGGCACCATAGGTCAACTCATGAATGCTGTTCCAACAGGTGGGCAGCAAAATTTAGAAGTTGTCTTCTAAAGTACTTTTCACATTCACAAAACCATTTTAAATGCAACTCTTAACAAAAGTATCTTTTACTTCCGTATGAAAAGGATTAGTATAGGACAGGTGTCTCCAACCCTGCTCCTGGAGGGCTATCGTCCTGCAGAATTTAGCTCCACCTCTAAGCAAACACACCTAAACCAGCTAATCAAGGTATTCAGGATTACTTAAGTTGCAGGCAGGTGTATTGGAGCAGGGTTGGAAATGAAGTCTGGAGGAGGGTAGCCCACCAGGAGCAGGGTTGGCTTCCCCTACATTAGTAGGTAGCATCACGAAAGGGTGGTTTTAGGCAGGGGTGCCCAGCCTGCTCCTGGATGGCCACCATCCTGCAGAGTTTATTTCCAACCCCTATTACACAAACCTGAACCAGCTAAACACATAATTTTCAGGATCACTAGAAACTTTCAGCCAGGTATGTTTGTGGCAGGTTGGAGCTGAACTCTGTAGGATATTGATCCCTGGGAACCAGGGGGGTTTGAACAGAGTGGTCAAAGGGGTGGCCACACTTCATTTTATGGTGGCCACGGCCTCCCCTGGTTACACCCTAGGTCCACCCCTGGGTTTTCAGTCCCTGAGCTGCTGCCAATTATGAGCTATTTAAACCAGTCACTTATGACAGATGCTGCTTTAGAGAGTTGCTACAGACGTAGGCAGTAGACAGCAAAGCAGCTCACTAGATTTTGGAACAGAGCTCATATGAGTCATGTCTGACTCCTCAACATGCTGTCTTTAGGGATGTTCACACCGACAGGGATTTGTACTAAAAAAAAAGCATCCGGATGTCATTCATTTTCAATGAGACTCAGCAATCTGAGGCCACATGAGCAATAGACATTGTTGGTGTTTAGTTCAAGTTTAGTTTCATGCATAGCTATACAGTGAGGTGAGTAATAATATATAAGGATACAGCAGTTAAGTAGGAATGCCTTCTAACAAGCAAAAGTAAAAATGCCTCTCAGTCTTTTAAGCACTGACAAATTTGGGGTCTAGACAAATGTTATTCACATAACTTAGAGACCAGGGAGCATAACATTTAAGCAGCAGGTTTGAGGAAATGCTAATCTAGATTGCTCTGAATGCCACTGACATTGCCTCATAGTTTAAATATTTAATATGTACACATTTGTGCACTTCAGCTCAGAACTTAATCAAATAATAATCACTGTAGATTTCCATGGAATCACTGAACTGTGCCAGCAGCCAAGTATCCAACATCCTCTACTACTCAATGTTATCCATCTGTTTTATTTGTCTTGCTTCATCGTGAACATTCAGTCATAGACAACAGAGTGCTGCAGGAATGAGACCTAAAATGCAGAAATGAGCATATTTGCACATCCGGTTTGAATGGGTTTTTGGCTAAATGCCTGAAATAAGGTACTGTATACGGTTAACACAAGCTTAATATCTTGAAGATATTAAATAAAGACTGAAAGTTGTCGTGCATAATTTGAAATTATGCACGGCATTTAGGTAATGCAGCCATGCTGTAGTTTGTTTATAGCCTAACCTGGCCACAGGGCTTATTTTCTCTTGGTTTCTTGTCGAGGGAACCGGGGGATGCTAACTTCTGGGTTGACCTATAAAAATATGTCATCATCCCTGCAGCACTCTATTTCTCCCAGTTTAATTTTTAAATGAGATTCTGAAGAATATGTTTGAGGACTGGATTGATTTCACTTTAAAGCTCCCTGGTATGGAAAACAAAAAACTATATAAGTCTGAGAGCTGACTCACTTGCTGGGGATTCTATATGATTCTCCTCATCTGAATCAGCAAACACCTCCCCCAGCTCCTGGTCAGACATGTCTGTGAGCTCCGTCAGGTCCAGGAGGTCAAAGTGTACCTCCAGAGAGGACACACTGCTGAGAGGCTCTGAGATCATGCAGAAGATTGCAGAATGTAACTACATTATTTTGACCAGATGACCTATTAAGAGCAGTTCAATTATATTTTTAAATTGACTTCATTGTTCTTTGCTCAGACATGTTGTGTACTAAGGGGTGTGCTTACTGTGCTATTAAGTATTAAGTGACTTTCTGAGAAATAATTGCGGGATATAAACTCGCAAATGTTAGTTATAAAGTCAGAATTACAGGATATAAAGTTGCAATTCCGTGTTATAAAGTCAGAATTGACCCTTCGCAGCGAGCTTGATTGACAGGCGTTCTGACCAATCATAACGCAGAATCCGCCATTTTGTCTGATGGTGTGCATTGAGGTCTTTCTGAGGTTGAAATAAAATTCCTTCTGATGTTCATTCATGTCAATGTCATGCTTTAAGTAAATACGAAAAAGACGATCGGTTCACGTGCCGCTTGAACCGAGGCTCTACAGAGATCTGTCACAACACATTAAAGAGCCACAAAATGGTATTTAATGTTTGGATTTCTTACAAAATTTGAAAGCTAAGACTTTGTTTCACACCAGAAGTAACCTGCTCTGTCTTGTCTGATGGCGTGTTGTCAGTTTCCTCTTTGCTCCACGATGTATTTTTCACTGTGTTGGAATATGATGTATGGCGTGAAAGCATCATGGCTTGTCGGACATAGCAACAGTAACTAAGGGGACGGGTGTTTGTGAAGGACTTGTGAAGGGAATTTCAAAATATAAACTTGCAATTGCAAGAAAAAAGTCAGAATTGACACTTCGCAAAGGGCTTGATTGACAGGCGATCTGACCAATTATAACGCAGAATTCGCCATCTTGTCCGACAAACAAATCGTAAATTTTCGGTGGACTTAAACTTGAAAAGTGTTGTGTATTGACATCTTTCCACGGTTGAAATAAAATACGTTCTGATGTTCATTCATGTTTACTTCATGCTTTAATTAAATAGAGAAAAGACAGTCAGTTCACGTGTGCCGCTTGAACTGAGCCAATAATGTGTCATGACACATTAAAGAGCCACAAAATGTTATTTATTGTTTGAATCTCTTTTAAAAAATGAGAAAATTTGAAAGTTGAGACCTTGTTTCATGCCAGAAGTAACCTGCTCTGTCTTGTCTGTCGGCGTTAATTAAGCTTTCATAATTATGTGAATCTAAAGTACATGTTTACCTTATATTTCTCCCCAAAATCAAAATACTTTTTTTATTCATTAATCTAGATCACTGTTAATGTTAAGGACAATTTATTAATTGCAGTGAAAATGGAAAATAAATAAATAAAAAATATATTTGTTGCACAAAATGTCACTTCTGCTTTTGAGTTGTTTTGACTGGGATGAAATATGACCTGCGTGTGCTCTTGACAGGTTTCACTCACGTCGTTTCTCGGTGATCAGCACCTGGCTGCCATGGTGTGACGGAGTACCGACATGCTCTCCTGAGGCATTGTGGGAGGCCTCGCTGATGAGACTGGCAGAGCTGGAGGACTTCAGAAGCTTCTGGAACTCTCGATCTCTAAGTGGTCCTACAACAACAACAACAAAAATAAATAAATAATAAAGAGACTAAACTCTGCAGGAAACTCTTCCAGAGTTGAGAACCATTTTACAGTTTACTGCACTTTCTTATACTTGTTATTTCCCTACAGTGGCTAATGAACCGGAAGTCTCGCACATTGACAGAAAACAGCTTACTTGCATGTTGAAAAATAAGGTGGACATGGTTGCTAGGGTGTTCTGGGTGGTAGCCAGGGAATTTATGTAGCTGATAAAGTGGTTGTTAGTGCATTGCTGCAGTAGACAGTTGCTAGGGTGTTCTAGATGGTTGTTAGCACATTGCTTTGTGGCTGTTAGCATGTTGTAATGGTGTTGCTAAGGTGTTCTGGGTGGTAGCCAGAAAATTGCTGTGTAGTTGCTAAGGTGTTCTAATTGATTTTTAATACATTTTTAGATTATAAAGTTGCTTGGGTGTTCTGGGTGGCTTTTAGCACATTGCTAAGTGTTTGCTAGGGTGTTCTGGATGGCTTTTAGCACATTGCAAAGTGGTTGTTAGGGTGTTCGGGTTGGTTGTTAGCACATTGCTAAGTGTTTGCTAGGGTGTTGTGGGTGGCTTTTAGCACATTGCTACGTGTTTGCTTGGGTGTTCTGGATGGCTTTTAGCACATTGCAAAGTGGTTGCTAGGGTGTTCTGGATGGCTTTTAGCACATTGCTAAGTGGTTGCTAGGGTGTTCTGGATGGCTTTTAGCACATTGCGAAGTGGTTGCTAGGGTGATCTGGATGGCTTTTAGCACATTGCAAAGTGGTTTCTAGGGTGTTCTGGATGGATTTTAACACATTGCAAAGTGGTTGTTAGGGTGTTCGGGTTGGTTGTTAGCACATTGCTAAGTGTTGGTTGTTAGCACATTGCTAAGTGTTTGCTAGAGTGTTCTGGATGGCTGTTAGCACATTGCTACATGGTTGCTAAGATGTTCTGAGTTGTTGCCAGTGCGGTGCTATGTGATTGTTAGGGTGTTCTCATTATGTCATTATGGTGTTCTGGGTGGATGTCATTGCTATGCGGTTGCTCTGGTGTTCTCAATCACAGTTTAGCTCTACGTCTACAGCGATCTCTTGCTGGCCATGTCTCGTTCTCTAATGGGGTTTGCCAGCGGTTGCCAAAGAAGTGAAACAGAAGATGCTTGTGTTTCCCTGAGTGTTTAAAGAGCTTTCAGCCCTCTATTGATTTCTTGCGGCAGTAGTCAAAGCAGACAGGCATTTTATATCGTTGAAGTCAGTTCAATTACACACATGGGACAAGAAAACAAGTGGACAACTGGATATGTATTTTTGGAACGCATATTTTTTAGATATGCAGCAAAACATGTCCTGCAATTTTATTTAAAACATTTTTTTTTACAAGTATTATATAATATATTATTGTATAATAAATTATTTTATATTAGTATTTTATTTTATCATATTTTATTTTATATAGATGCAGATAAAATATGTATGTATATACATATCTCGCCAAAACACACAAGGCACAGACCGTTATATATATATATATATATTTATACAACAGTTTGTTCTGGTTCTCAAATCTGATTGGTTGAGAACTGTGAGATATTGTACTGGTATCGCTACAGGAACACCCTTTCACAATTTTGTATCTCTCCGCCTTGAGAACTGTGAGATATTGTACTGGTATCGCTAGAGGAACGCCCTTTCACAATTTTGTATCACTCCGCTTGTTCTAGCCGGGTCTATGTTATTTTTAAATTATTCACTGAGCTAATCGTAGAGTACGTTAGTTAATGTAAGAAGAAACATCTAACTTCATGGTCTCTCTCTCTCTCATTTGGATGCACGTCTTGCCACATTGTCTCTCTCTTATAACCTCATTGTTTCTCTCTTATAACCTCATTATGTCTCACTAA
>NW_015505854.1:135631-142897 GCF_001515645.1 Sinocyclocheilus grahami
TATATCAGCATGGCTGTGATTAGGCCAGAGGCACGAGGCCACAGGTCGAGTGCCGGAGGCAATCACAGCCATGCTGATATAGAGCCGGTATCGCTCGAGTACTCGAGTGATATTGCGTATATATACAGTATATACATATAACAGTTTGTGGCTTGTGTGTTTTGGCGAGGCCGCAGCTGGGGCTACGTTGACTGTGGGCTCCCAAAAACATAAAGGCAAAATAGGAAATTATAGAATGTACACACAGTTCAGAAAGCATGACTAACTTTGTTAATGATTTCACATATTTTTATTTTAATAATTAAAAAATGACATTAAATTCATATTAAATTGACCTAAAAAAAACACATTTTGTGAAAAGGCGGAAGTAACAGGAGACTGCGATAGGTGAATACCTCAGAACACATTTGACAGATTCATCCAATTTCTCGGTACATAAACTTATTTTTCACTTCTGTAGCATGTGTTGTCCCACATCTCAAGAATCCATTATGTGATGATACAGACTTTTCCAGCTGTGGCCGTTCTCCGCAGTCTGCGGGTCATCCCTCCCTACCTCGCACCTCTCATTAGCCCACACACAGCAGATTCCGCTGGCTTGTTCTCTTTTTGTGCGTGCCAGTCATGCAAATATTGGTGCATGGATTGGGATATATTTGCATATTCCAAAAGGCTCTCCATCTAAACCATACAAGCCAAGATCAACTACATTTTTAGCAGCACCCAGTGGTACCCGACTCCCATTGTCCCAAAGCAACCACTGCAAAAGATGCAACTCAATGTCAAAAAAGGGTCACATCCGAAAATCCTCTCCCTCATGACCTTTGTCATTGATTCACATAGCAGTTCTAGTAATCATTTAACATTTCTGCTATAATTCATAAGCCACCACCCTAAATGTATCCAAGTTGCTGTGCCTTTTCCCATGTGCATAAATGCAAGCTGCCAGCCGCTGAGCACTACCGACTTCCTCTGACTGCTTGCTTTGTCTGTGCATTCAAGAAACAAAAGACATGGTGGCAGCTCTTACAGTGGGCTATTGAATTCAATGGGAGTGCGCGTTTAAATGCGTCGCATTGAAGAAATGTTTGCTCTTACCTGCAGCACCAGAGTCTGCCTGAGCCTCCATTAAGACTATTGTAGCAGCCGGTGCAATGCTGTTTGGCGTCGCAGCCGCAATTGGAGGGAGCGCCTCCTGCCTCGTGTACATGCTCGATCTCTTTCTAGCTACTCGCTTTCTCTCTCTCTCCCTCTCTTTCCCCCACCCCTACATGCACAGTCACACATTCGCTCCCATTGTCACTGCAGTAGCATGCACAACAGTGACACATAAAGAGTCCCACTAGAGAGAAATGCAACTGCTATACTGCATGACAAACCAAAACAGGGGGAAGAGAGGGAGGGAGGGAGGGAGGGTGGTGCCCGTAGACAATAAAAAGGATTTATGGGAGGCAGAGGTCTAGTGATCTAACACAGTTTTGGCAATAAGATGAAGTGAAGAAAAAAATAGGCATGTCTGTGTGTGGATGATTATAATCCATTTTTGTTCATTTAAAAATAATTTTAAAAGTTGTATTCATTAGACAGTTATTAGCTGGTAGTTGTAGGCCGGAAAAATAAACTGAGTACAGATGCTACTAGCATGTGGTTCATGTGGCTCTTGTAGTTACAACTCCAGTACTCAAGTGGGCGACAGAGCTACTTTCAAAAGTCTGTGTCATTACTCGGGTAGCCTCACGTAGCCAGATCTTCAAAAGGTCTGGACTCCATGGCCGTTTTTTGTTTTTTTTTGGCCAAGGACCGCCCAAGGGGCCACATGACTGACATGTAAAGCAGCCAATCACAGTTCGTTTTGTTGAGCGTCATGTTTAGGACATGAAGTCCCTACAGTAAAGACTTGAGCGGTACAGTTCAGTTCAGTACAGTACGGTACGCAATTATTTACATTTCCATTGTCAGAAGTTGTGAATGGTACCAAAATAGCTAACCACACCGTACTACTTTTTTTTGGGACCCTTATGTTGGGGTACCTAGAAGAGTCGTCTGGTACCTAAAGGGTGGCGCTAGATGCACTGCAGAAGGTTGATTAGTTGAAGGGAATGAAGCATCTTCTTCACTCGTTCCACCATGCTGCTTATGCGTGTTGGGCTTGTTTACATCAGAGTGCGCAAACACAAAAAAATATAACAGTGTATTTTATAATTTTATATTTTCACACATACACACAGACAATGTTGCGCTTTCGTCTTCGCACAAGAATGACGTTAACCCTATTGTTAACCCCGATTCCCTCTCGATCCCAAATGTGTGAGTAAAAACATCTCAGACCTGATAGTCAAAGCTGTGCAACTGCATCCCTGTCTATCAAGAAGGAATAGGATAAAGTATTTCAGAATCAAATAAATGACACACTTAAACTTTGAGGAAGTGTTCCTGACCCTGGTGTTGTTTTACAAACTGCATTTAGAGGCTCATGATCTGCCTTCATGACATGTCATATCTCTCTGAACATCCTGGGTTTCAGGTTTGTTTTACTGACTTGCCTCAAAAACCGTTTGACATCAAAAACTATTGGTTTTGCTGTAATGCTTTGCTGGCCAAAGACTCACTGTACACTCTAAAAAATGCTGAGTTAAAAAGGGACAAACCCAGCGGTTGGGTTGTTTTGACCCAGCGGTTGGGGGTGTTTTGACACAGCGGTTGGGTTGTTTTGACCCTGCGGTTGGGTTGTTTTGACCCTGCGGTTGGGTTGTTTTGACCCTGCGGTTGGGTTGTTTTGACCCTGCGGTTGGGTTGTTTTGACCCTGCGGTTGGGTTGTTTTGACCCTGCGGTTGGGTTGTTTTGACCCTGCGGTTGGGTTGTTTTGACCCTGCGGTTGGGTTGTTTTGACCCTGCGGTTGGGTTGTTTTGACCCTGCGGTTGGGTTGTTTTGACCCTGCGGTTGGGTTGTTTTGACCCTGCGGTTGGGTTGTTTTGACCCTGCGGTTGGGTTGTTTTGACCCTGCGGTTGGGTTGTTTTGACCCTGCGGTTGGGTTGTTTTGACCCTGCGGTTGGGTTGTTTTGACCCTGCGGTTGGGTTGTTTTGACCCTGCGGTTGGGTTGTTTTGACCCTGCGGTTGGGTTGTTTTGACCCTGCGGTTGGGTTGTTTTGACCCTGCGGTTGGGTTGTTTTGACCCTGCGGTTGGGTTGTTTTGACCCTGCGGTTGGGTTGTTTTGACCCTGCGGTTGGGTTGTTTTGACCCTGCGGTTGGGTTGTTTTGACCCTGCGGTTGGGTTGTTTTGACCCTGCGGTTGGGTTGTTTTGACCCTGCGGTTGGGTTGTTTTGACCCTGCGGTTGGGTTGTTTTGACCCTGCGGTTGGGTTGTTTTGACCCTGCGGTTGGGTTGTTTTGACCCTGCGGTTGGGTTGTTTTGACCCTGCGGTTGGGTTGTTTTGACCCTGCGGTTGGGTTGTTTTGACCCTGCGGTTGGGTTGTTTTGACCCTGCGGTTGGGTTGTTTTGACCCTGCGGTTGGGTTGTTTTGACCCTGCGGTTGGGTTGTTTTGACCCTGCGGTTGGGTTGTTTTGACCCTGCGGTTGGGTTGTTTTGACCCTGCGGTTGGGTTGTTTTGACCCTGCGGTTGGGTTGTTTTGACCCTGCGGTTGGGTTGTTTTGACCCTGCGGTTGGGTTGTTTTGACCCTGCGGTTGGGTTGTTTTGACCCTGCGGTTGGGTTGTTTTGACCCTGCGGTTGGGTTGTTTTGACCCTGCGGTTGGGTTGTTTTGACCCTGCGGTTGGGTTGTTTTGACCCTGCGGTTGGGTTGTTTTGACCCTGCGGTTGGGTTGTTTTGACCCTGCGGTTGGGTTGTTTTGACCCTGCGGTTGGGTTGTTTTGACCCTGCGGTTGGGTTGTTTTGACCCTGCGGTTGGGTTGTTTTGACCCTGCGGTTGGGTTGTTTTGACCCTGCGGTTGGGTTGTTTTGACCCTGCGGTTGGGTTGTTTTGACCCTGCGGTTGGGTTGTTTTGACCCTGCGGTTGGGTTGTTTTGACCCTGCGGTTGGGTTGTTTTGACCCTGCGGTTGGGTTGTTTTGACCCTGCGGTTGGGTTGTTTTGACCCTGCGGTTGGGTTGTTTTGACCCAGCTATTGGGTTGTTTTGACCCAGCGGTTGGGGTTGTTTTGACCCAGTGGTTGGGGTTGTTTTGATCCAGCGGTTGGGAGTTGTTTTGACCCAGTGGTTGGGGTTGTTTTGACCCAGCATTTTTTAGAGTGTAATGTGATGGCTTCACACAGGGCTTTAATTTATGGATGTGTGCTGTAAAATTACTCATACCATCAGTAAAAATTCTGCCCACTCAGGTGCATACAAATCTTCTGAAGTCAACATGAAACAGCATTTACACGCTAATTTGCTTCTATAGTTTGACATAGTAAGACAAGATATTTAATGAGGGAAAATAGTGCAGAACTTGGTTATGTCCATCAGAAATTGATTAGATTGTGAAAAATGGTCTTTATATGAGACCAATGGATTGTACCGTTGTTTTACAACATGCTGATAAATCAGTCTGTATGAAAAAGACTGTCAGGAGACAAAAACTCCATAAAACATTTTTGAAAGTTGTGAGCTGTGAAAGTTACATTATCTAGGACCTTTATACAATGCCTGCCATTATAAAGACTGCGAATCGATCCCAAAATTTGATATGGGGTTTAGCCTGATTAAGGTCTATTGATTAAAATAAAAATGCAATTCTGATTGGTGCAAATCACACACTTCCTAAATCAGTCACAAAAATAAATCTGCAGTATCTGCCTTTTTCCTAACGAGCCTACTGATTATTAGAGACACTTCTGGTTTGGGGAAGTTCCTCTCATGTGTTCCTCTCACGTGTTCCTTCATATTTTCAGACGTCAGAATAATGTAATGCTTGGTATTTTAACGTGACATGGTGTAACAAGAATCTTTGGCTGTTTGAAATATTATAACTCAGTGTTCCAGTTATTGAACATTTTTGATGAAGGCAATATATGTTACACAGACATTCATTACTACAGTGATATTTAACACTTCTGTAATATAGTTGCAGAAATATCAGGCTTTTGGGGTTATTCATTGTCTGTTGTAGTAATTTGTTAATGCTTTTAAATGTCTTTTTAATGTTCGATGGTTGAAAGGTAAGTAGAACATTGTCACCTCATTGTACCCAGTTTTTGAAAATGCCTTGAATCTGCAGATTGTTTACAGTCTACTGTAAATTACTCCCATAATGCATGCATGCATCATGGGGTGTAGATAAAAAGGTGCATAGTTGTTGAATCTTGTCAGAACACATTTTACTGTGTTCACTTCATAGCTAGCAGCTATTGCAAAAATACAGTGATGATTACATTAATCCTCCTGACTAGCAGATTTTTTGTGTGTGATTTTAGTATTTTTTCATGTCATTGCATTGTTTAGAGGATAAGAAAATGGAAAAATAACATTATTGAAAAACAATATTTTATTTATGTTATGCGATGTCCTATTATTATATTATGATATTAGTGCTGTCAAACGATTAATCGCATCCAAAATAAACATTTTTGTTTATATGTGTGTGTACTCTATACACTATCTAATTTGCATATTAATTCGTTTTTTAGTTTTATTATTAGTTTTTTGGCAATATGTAATGAAAAAGAAGTGTAATAATGGGAGTAATAATTGGCAAGATTTTCATAACAATATCTAATATTTCATAGGAATAACGTTATAAAAAAATTTTCACTGTTTACTTGTTGTGTTTCCCAAAATGCGTAATAAATTAATATAACATAACATTTTCCTGAGATGTTGATTTATGACAAACATTTTGAAAATGAGTCAGATTTAAATGATGACACTTACAAAATATTATCATATATGTTCAATTTGATCACTAAATCAATGCCAGCCATTTTTAAAGACCAAGGAGAGGGAGTGGTCATAAACTTTCAAACTTGAAAAGCCCAGAATGTGCCCTTTACAGGACATCCAGACTTAAAACTGTGACATGTAAGGTCTTTTATAAGAAAACTGTGACATGTAAGGAGAAATTTGCTAGAATATAATGTCCTCTATAGCTGGGAGTCAGGAGGATACTGGAAGACTTAGGCTACAGGTTAAAAATGATTCATAAAACTTACCCTAATTTAATAAACACGTGTTTAAATTCAACACACAACTACTGCTAGGAAAAAGGAAACATAAATTGGATCTTTGCCCATTTTGATCGACACTCTCATACTCTCACTTATTTGTCTTCACCGTTAAAATGACACTATTCCCAGAGCAGCTCGTTATTCAAGTGTCGCAGCACTGCTTTCAAGTTTTCTGAAATAACTCCCACGACTTTCTCTCTAACCGTGGGCGCTTTGTCAGATTTTTTGCCCTTTTTTGTTGTGGGTGCTTTTTTTCTGAGGAATTCAAAAGAAAACTTGCGTTTCATCTTTCTGTTTGGTACTTCAGACAGGAACGACAGATCATATATGAAACCACATTAAAGATATGTTGAATTGTAGAGCTCTCTAATTCAATTCTTACTAGTAACAATTGAATTACAGAGCTCTCCAATTGAACTAGAGAGCTCTGCAAGTACATTCTTACTAGTAGGAATTCATTTAGAGAGCTCTACAATTCAACATATCTTTAATGTGTTTTTTTACTAGTAAAAATTGAATTATAGAGCTCTGTAATTGCATTTTTACTATAAGAATTAAATTTAAATAAAATCGGAATTGTTACTAGTAAAAATGTAAAAATGTAACTAGTAAGAATTCAATTGTAGAGCCCTCTAATTGTAATTTTTACTCATAAAAAATCAGTTGTACAGCTCCGTAATTAAAAATGAATGGAAGTCAATGGAGATGACTAGTAAAAATTCAATTGTAGAGCTCTGTAATTGGAATTCTTACTAGTAAGAACTGAATTAGAGAGTTCTCTAATTGAATTGTTACTAGTAAAAATGCAATTATGACAAGTAACAACTGGGAATGGGCCTAAAACGGCTTGCCACCCCTGTTGAAAAAAACAGCATATGCTGGTTAGGTATGTTTTGATGCTGAGATGCTGGTTTATGCTGGTCCTTTGCTGGTTTAAGCTGGTCCTTTTGCTGGTTTATGCTGGTCCTTTGCTGGTTTAAGCTGGTCCTTTTGCTGGTTTATGCTGGTCCTTTGCTGGTTTAAGCTGGTCCTTTTGCTGGTTTATGCTGGTCCTTTTGCTGGTTTATGCTGGTCCTTTTGCTGGTTTATGCTGGTCCTT
>NW_015505854.1:144075-148000 GCF_001515645.1 Sinocyclocheilus grahami
GCTGGTCCTTTTGCTGGTTTAAGCTGGTCCTTTTGCTGGTTTAAACTGAACCTTTGCTGGTTTAAACTGAACCTTTGCTGGTTTATGCTGGTCCTTTGCTGGTTTAAGCTGGTCCTTTGCTGGTTTAAGCTGGTCCTTTGCTGGTTTAAGCTGGTCCTTTGCTGGTTTAAGCTGGTCCTTTGCTGGTTTAAGCTGGTCCTTTTGCTGGTTTATGCTGGTCCTTTTGCTGGTTTATGATGGTCCTTTGCTGGTTTATGCTGGCCCTTTGCTGGTTTATGCTGGTGCTTTTGCTGATTTATGCTGGTCCTTTTGCTGGTCCTTTTGCTGGTTTATGTTGGTCCTTTGCTGGTTTAAGCTGGGCCTTTGCCAGCACATAACCAGCATAAACCAGCAAAAGGACCAGCTTAAACCAGCAAAAGGACCAGCTTAAACCAGCAAAAGGACCAGCTTAAACCAGCAAAAGGACCAGCTTAAACCAGCAAAAGGACCAGCTTAAACCAGCAAAAGGACCAGCTTAAACCAGCAAAAGGACCAGCTTAAACCAGCAAAAGGACCAGCTTAAACCAGCAAAAGGACCAGCATAAACCAGCATCCCAGCGTCAAAACATACCTAACCAGCATATGCTGGGTTTTTTTCAACAGGGATAAGCTGACCTCATTACATCCATCTCTGACCGTGTCACACTGTGAGTGAGTGCTATCATCAGGAGGATCCAGACCTAGACCTAGATCATCCGAGTGCATTATTCAGTTCAGTTCATTCATCAAAAAAGACATATAGACTACTTGAACATGTCTTTGCATTAACAAAATGCTTTAATAATTCAAAGCATACATTATATTATATTACACAATGTATTATTTTACTGCAACTAAACTGCATGACTTGGTAGAAATAAAGTAATACGATAGGCCAAAGTCTAACACTAATGATAGTCGAACAACAATAATGTCAGATACGTTCGAAATCGTGCGCATGCGCAGAAAGGGGGGAGGAGTCGCTGAAAAAAGGTGAATGGCTCTTTTGGCTGGCTAGCTAATCAGATGGGAAAAAAACACATATTAAAACGTTCCCGAGTGTGAATTTTACTACAGTACATGTGCTGTAAACCCTTCACACGGATTTTATGCTTGAAACATCTCTCTCTCTGTATGCATTGCTCTTGAAGCGGAGCGTGATAAGAGTCGCTTCCTCTGATCTCATGAGGCTTTAGCATGCTAGCATGCCCTCTGATTTCATATCTCTCCTGAGCGCCGACATCGACCCCAGTTCTCCCAAATCGCTCTATTCCAAAGGTAAGAACGCGTTTTTATGATTCCAAATCCTTTCTTCGTTCATTTAGAGTTGCACTCGTCTTTACGGAGACGTTTAGTTGTGCGTAAATATGAGGAATTGCTAACGTCTCTTAGCACGAGAGTAGAGCACGCGCTAGCTGTGTGTATTTATAAATGTGTGTATATGTGAGTCAGTATGCCCATATGTGTGAGTGAATGCGAGTCTATATATGTGTGTGTGTGAGTGAATGCGAGTCTATATATGTGTGTGTGTGTGTGTGTGTGAGTGTGAGTGAATGCGAGTCTATATATGTGTGTGTGTGAGTGAGTGCGAGTCTGTGTGTGTGTGTGTGTGTGTGTGTGTGTGTGTGTGTGTGAGTGAGAGAGAGTCAATATATAAATGTGTGTGTGTGAGTGAGAGAGAGAGAGAGAGAGAGAGAGAGAGTGGGTGTGTGTTTGTTTACCTTTACACACATTTTAAGTGACTCGTGGCTCCGAGACAACCAAGGTTTGTTGTCTAACACCAAAACAGTATTTCAGACACGCACTGCACGCGTTTTATGTCCACTGGCTTTTATGCGCTATACATGTTGGACTAGTGGCATGGTAGATGATGCCATATGCAGAAACCGATCCTTAGCTATTATAATTCATATTTAATCTGCCAATAGCTAGGCATTCAGCTTGACCGCTAACATGCTGCTGAATCTGGCAGTGTTGACTTGTCATATTAGCAGGTAAGCATGTGATTGGCTGATCTGACCATGTGATGTTCCTGTGTTGATGTGATGTGAGTAGACTGAGTGTTTGTGGCTTATGTACAGTAAGTACAGTAAACATGATTGAAGCCAGATACAGTTCACAGATGGTCACCGTGTGTGTCGTAAGCCACAGGGAAGTAAATAACAGCCTTTTTTGGGTTTTCGAGCAAATTAAGGCTGCCGATTTGAATGTGAATGTCTTCGCTATAGGCCAGGGTTCCTCAAATCTTACCCTGGAGGTCCAATGCGCTGCAGAGTTTAGCTCCAACCCTGATCAAACTCAGCTACCTGTGATTTTCTAATGATCCTGAAGACATTGATTAGCTTGCTCAGGTGTGTTTGATTAGGGTTAGAGCTAAACTCTGCAGGAAAGTGGATCTCGTGGGCCAGATTTGAGGATCCCTGCTATAGGCCTACCTGTTGCACATGCAGTACTATTGTTACTTGCATTATTGACACTTCAAAACATGCCTTTCGGTGAGTAGAGGCATGCTGTAATTTTTCTAAGCAACTGATTTATTTATTTATGTCTGTCTGTCTGTTGGACAACAATGCAGATGAAAATGTCCTATTAATTTTTTTTAATACAACACATTTGCGACTACAGAGCTGGGAACTGGGAACGCTAGCTATACTAGTAACTAATTAGGGGAAGGGGTGGGCGATATGGCAAAAATATCATATCAGGTTTTTTTCCCAGAATTTTCACGATTTTATCACGATTCTTTGTCCTGTTGGTTTTTCTATTTTTGCAAGTTGTCTGAGCATTACAGCCAAACTAATTTCCCAATTATAAAGACAAAGCCTTTCATGGTAACAAAATAATATAAAAAAAAGAATGGCAGATATTTAGGCCAAAGTGGGCAAAGATAAAAATCTTTGCCATTATTTTATCTTTGTTAATAAAATAAGAACAAAGATACACATTATAAGTAGTGGTCGACCGATATTGTTTTTTTTTGACAACCGATGCCGATATCTTGGAAAGCAGGGTGGCCGATATAAAGCCGATATAATTGTATTTATTTTCATTCATATTTAAGAAATTTGAAATCATTCGAAAAGGGATTAAAAAATAAACGTGTCAAATAAACCTACTTATACTCTAGAAGACAAAGTATTTTTCACAAATAAATAAATATTTAATAAAAATATAATTAAAAAGGAAGTAAACACTGTAACCAACAGGGCACTCGGTAATCTGGGAAGTTTGTGTGCATTGGGAATCATATTTTTTCAAATAAAGCCAAGGTAACACTCATTCTACATACAGCACGCAGTGAAAATGACATGAATATGACAGTGGGCGAATGCATACATCGCAGCATAATTTGAAATCGGTCACGAGTTTAAAATTTGTGGATCGCGCGTCTCCAGTGAAGCTGAACTCTCCTCCGGTCCGTATTCGATTCGCACGGACCATAGGACCTGACCGTCACAGAACACGCGATCATGAAGATCACATGCACACTTCACAAGATCTCAACTAGATTCGACTAAGTCTGCAAGGTTTGTGAAATTAAATGTTCATTAGTCATTCAAAGATTTGTTTAAATTATATAAATGCGTATTTGCGGAATGCTGCAAAGAATACTTTTTTGTATACATTTTAATTCCTTTGTTTAACAGTTCTATCTGATTATTAGATAGACTTCTATCTGTATTAGACAGAACTGAATGACGACAGCGAACAAGAGGGAGAATGTGAGCACTGTGTGCTCAGGAGCTGCCGCAGCGAACACATCGGCCAAACAGAAAAACATATCGGCCAATGCCGATATTTGAAAAATGGCAGATATCGGCCGATATATCGGTCGACCACTAATTACAAGTACACCTAATATACAAGCAAACAGTGCTTTCCTTTAGGATTACAGAACCGGCTTTAC
>NW_015505854.1:148838-186817 GCF_001515645.1 Sinocyclocheilus grahami
AAATAAATATTTAATAAAAATATAATTAAAAAGGAAGTAAACACTGTAACCAACAGGGCACTCGGTAATCTGGGAAGTTTGTGTGCATTGGGAATCATATTTTTTCAAATAAAGCCAAGGTAACACTCATTCTACATACAGCACGCAGTGAAAATGACATGAATATGACAGTGGGCGAATGCATACATCGCAGCATAATTTGAAATCGGTCACGAGTTTAAAATTTGTGGATCGCGCGTCTCCAGTGAAGCTGAACTCTCCTCCGGTCCGTATTCGATTCGCACGGACCATAGGACCTGACCGTCACAGAACACGCGATCATGAAGATCACATGCACACTTCACAAGATCTCAACTAGATTCGACTAAGTCTGCAAGGTTTGTGAAATTAAATGTTCATTAGTCATTCAAAGATTTGTTTAAATTATATAAATGCGTATTTGCGGAATGCTGCAAAGAATACTTTTTTGTATACATTTTAATTCCTTTGTTTAACAGTTCTATCTGATTATTAGATAGACTTCTATCTGTATTAGACAGAACTGAATGACGACAGCGAACAAGAGGGAGAATGTGAGCACTGTGTGCTCAGGAGCTGCCGCAGCGAACACATCGGCCAAACAGAAAAACATATCGGCCAATGCCGATATTTGAAAAATGGCAGATATCGGCCGATATATCGGTCGACCACTAATTACAAGTACACCTAATATACAAGCAAACAGTGCTTTCCTTTAGGGCTGCACGAGAAATCGCATGCAATATTTAATGCACATCTTGTCAGAAAAGCCGGTTCTGTAATCAGCGGTAAATCTCCATCGCGTGCGTGCTTTCACATTGAGCCGCATTAACTACACAGAGCCGTTGTTCACTGACAAGCGAACCGCTGATTACAGAACCGGCTTTACTGACAAGATTCACATTAAATATCGCATGCGATTTATCGTGCAGCCCTAATTTATAGTTCTCAAGCTGTTTGGCATGGGTCACGTGTTCAAGCTTGGCCTTTTGTGTTCATTTCACTTAACTTGACTTTCTAGTGATGGACATGTTTAATAGTTCCTTCTAGGAATTGCTTTGTAGATAATTGTTTTATTATGTGGCGCCACCTGCGTTTGGTGGAGTTTTACAAAGCCAGCGTTCATGAAGATGAAGTGTGTAATTATTGTGACACTTGGGCCTCCTTTCCAGCTCCAAGAGAAGTTTTCCTGTCCTTTCGAATTCTTTTGAACCGATTTGATCCCTGCAGTATAAACCACTGCCTAGGCTGAGGAGAGTCGGGCCATCCCATTATCTCTTTGTCGTCCAGGGATGCTTGGTGTTAAAATAGCAGGAATGCAGAACATGTGGTATGCAGACCTGCTGACCGCGGCTTCAGTTTCACTACAGACACCAGCGCTTTTATTTACAAAGCATTTCTGTTGGGGAGTGTTGATTCAGGCTCAGATTTCCTTCTCCGTGTTTGTCCACTTTGTTTCTCTGTGCCAGAATGCTACACTGATCCTGAAATTGTTCTATGAATAATGGCCTGTTCACACCAAGGACAGAAACTATAACAATAAAGTATTAATTCTATGAGAACAGCGAGGTCCGCATTACAGCTATAACGATACAGAGGCATTATTTATTTCCAGCTGATGGATAATAAAAACTTTGACCATCCTGCTTTTAAGAGCTTGCGCATTTTTAAAGCAGCAGATGACAAAACTGCAGCATATGCTTTTAATGAGCGTAACATTACTGTGCATTGGTGTCAACACTAACACAGTTATTGTTCTTGGTCTGAATAGATCTTAAACTTCAAAATAGTGTTTGAGACTCTAAAAATGTAAAACTGTATTTCTTGTTATTTTAACTGAATCACAATCTCACAGTTGGACTTTACTTCTCAATGTGACTTAATTTGAAATTTAAAACACTATTCCCAATTGCTTTTTACTCTGAGGAAAATAGGAAACAGGCTTCCACTAGTCTCATTTTTATATAATTTTGTATTTGTTTTAACCGATTTAGCACATAATTGGTCTGGATACATTTTAAAACCTTGAAATGTCATTTTTATATTTTCTAACAACATTAATACGTAGAAACATATAATTTCTAAAACATTACTTTGGTAACACGGTTGAAATGTTAAATCTGTCACATGCCGTTTACACGGCAATAAAATCTACTCGCCTGCCTTGCTGGAAAAACTGTCCAAATGACACCATTTTATGTTACAGTTTTTTTTAATAGGGGGAAATAATTCTGTCTCTAATGATTCTGAGATTTGCTTTAGATAATGTAATTATTTGTGTCAAATACCACATGCTAATTCTTCAGTTACTTAACCTTTTTATTCCTCACAAAAACAAAGCAAATAAACATTAATTTTATTTCATGAACGGTGAAATAATCTGTATTTAGCCAAGCTTGATGATAATTATTATTACAGTCTTACATTTACAAAAGCATACAGTGTAATCGCACAGAAATTCGAGTAAAAACAGTGTTGAAACCATTGAGAGTAAAACTGTTGTTTTGGGAAGTTACTCTGTTGTTCTGTTTGGCCCAGTCATCTATCAAGGGTTTACAGGTAATGTGAGAGAAGCTGTCATGGTAATATCGCTTCAGTGCTTCCCTATCCAACAACGCTGTAATCATCAACATGCTGAAAGAGGCACACCGGCATCATGGGACAGAGAGTCCCTAGATGGAGCTCTGGGAATCATAAACACCTCCTCTGCTTATTAAATATCTGCTGCTGCGCATGAAAGAGGCCGTGCCCAGGGTTAATATCTATAACTACATGTGCTGGACCTGCAGCGTTCCAGTATTTTTTTTAAATTATGAGGCAGATTTCTAGTTGCTTACAATATTTTTTTGAAATTGTAAATATTTATTTAATTGGCTGGCTAATACAGCTTTTTCAATATAGCTTCTATATAGGGTTTTTATAGGGCAACTAGCTGAAATAAAAAGAAAAGTTTCTTATTAACTTCTTATTAACCCTAAAAAGGGCAAAGCCATAAAAGAGACGTCAGAAAATAATTGTATTGCTATTTTCCATCGTTTTGGGACTCGATACAATTTCTCTTATTTTTGATTGTAATGTTTGTATTGATATGTCGCCCCTATAAATTCACTGAAAACAGAAAACTTATTTATCAATGCTTGTTACAACATGGTTGTAATTCCTGAACGCTTTGGAATACAGACCTACGGCTGGTCTCTTTTTAAAGAACACACTTAGCAGATTATTGCTGAAGTGAAAGCATTTCATAAAAAGGTTATAAAAGTTTAAGTTTACAGTAAAGGTAATGTAGTATAACATTTTTATTGTATTTTATATAAAATATTTTATAAAATGTTGCACTCTAAAATTGCTATAAAATCAAAGCCGTATGTTATATAGCCAAGTTATGTTCCAAATTTGAAGTTGATATTAGAGCCCGACCGATATGGGTTTTTTGGGGCCGATACCGATATTAGGGAGTAAAAAAAGGCCGCTATCGATATATCGGCCGATATTCTTTGTGTATATTATAGTACAGTACCAGTCAAAAGTTTGGACACTTTCCCATTCCAGGGTCCACACATTTGACTGGTATTATATATAGAATAAAGTATATACAGTGGGTACGGAAAGTATTCAGACCCCCTTAAATTTTTCACTCTTTGTTATATTGCAGCCATTTGCTAAAATCATTTAAGTTCATTTTTTTTCCTCAGTAATGTACACACAGCACCCCATATTGACAGAAAAACACAGAATTGTTGACATTTTTGCAGATTTATTAAAAAAGAAAAACTGAAATATCACATGGTCCTAAGTATTCAGACCCTTTGCTGTGACACTCATATATTTAACTCAGGTGCTGTCCATTTCTTCTGATCATCCTTGAGATGGTTCCACACCTTCATTTGAGTCCAGCTGTGTGTGATTATACTGATTGGACTTGATTAGCAAAGCCACACACCTGTCTATATAAGACATTACCGCTCACAGTGCATGTCAGAGCAAATGAGAATCACGAGGTCAAAGGAACTGCCTGAAGAGCTCAGAGACAGAATTGCGGCAAGGCACAGATCTGGCCAAGGTTACAAAAAAAATTCTGCTGCACTTAAGGTTCCCAAGAGCACAGTGGCCTCCATTCCCCTTTGAATGTAACGTGTACGTTCCCTTGGAACTGGAATCATGGCGGAATTTTAAATTTCATCTCGCGAACGCGCCGGCGGATCTCCACCAAATTCGGGCGATCCCTTCAGCTCGGGGAGCCCTCTCGAACGCCACCCTCCGCTTGTCGGTAGTCCCCCGGGATCGCTAGATCAGTCGGCGCCGGACTGCAAATTTAACCACCCGTAACTCCCGAACCCCGGGAGCTATCGACGCGGGGGTGGTCTCATTCAAAAGCGGGCCTCTAGACGTACACTCGATTCGTGTTCGAGAGGTTTCCTCGAGCTAAAGGGATCCCCTGAATTTGGTGCGGGTTCGCAGCGCCATTACGGAGATATGGCCATTCAAAGTTTCAATGGTTTTCCATAGACTTAAGCTTTAAAGCGTTTTATCCAGGTCGCCAGTAGCAAACAATGGAGCGCGCTCTGCTGGACAAACGAAGTAATTACACCATTTCAAGCATTTTATCTGCGTTATATGTTCTGTAAAAAAAAATTCATATCGGCGGCATATTCAGCGATACCGATATATCGGCAACAGGCTCATATCGGCCGATAATATCAGCAAAATGATATATCGGTCGGGCTCTAGTTGATATCACAAAAATTGTGGTTCCTGTGAGATTTTGTTTGGGCACTATACCAAAAATAACCACTGGGTTACACCCAAACTCTATAGATTTTTTTTAAATGCCGTTTTCTGTCTCAAATCAATCATTTTCTGTCACAGTATCACTTCTATTACGAAAAACAGTTACCAAATATGAAACATTGACTGTCAGACCTTTCCAACAATGTGTTTTGTCAAGATTACAAAAAGATTTGATTTTCTAAAACACAAGCCACAAAATCACAGAACATCATATATTTATGTTTTTATATCTTTATTTTTTTACCCCTAAAAGGGCAATGTATCCCCTGAGATACAAACATTTAGAGACAGATTACAAAAATGTAAGCATGTAATTCATAAAATTTCAATGTAAACCTAAAAAGCTAATGCTGAACAACAGCTTTTTAAACAGGTAAGTCCCCTACAACATGTGTAAATATGTGAACTAGATCAACTTTTATCAGCGGGAGAGTAGATTTCCCACAACAGGCGGCCATGCCGTTTTAAATGCTTCCAGTGAGCGAAACAGCTTCTCAAATGTTTGTATCCCCCAGGATACGTTGCCCCTTTTAGGGTTTAGGTTTTTTATGTTTTAATTTTACTTTCAGTTTTAGTCAAAACCCTTGTACACAATGTTGTAATTGGATCATGTTATGTATTGCACATGTATTATTTATTTATAAATGTTCTCTTTTTTTTTTTTTTTTTTTTTTTTTTGTGGGGCGGGGGTGTCTTTTAGATTTGATTATGAATATAACATTTGTAAATTTTTGTGATGGTGGTTGCTGTCAGTTGCTGCCAAAAACAAGTCATGTGGTAACATGATAATAACTTGTTTATTGTTAAACTCGCCTACACAATTCACAGACTGTAATTTAATAGGCACACACCAATATTTGTGTTGCCTTTGTCTTGTGCATGCATATTTAGGTTATTAAACCTGGATTTAGTGAAACAGTAACAATAAAATAAAAAATGTTCGGTGTTGCTGCATGCAGCAAGATGCCATCATTGCTCAAGATTTATTGTTCTTTGTTGGCACATCTTCGTACAAGTTAGTACATCTTCACCTCACCCTGACTCTCTCTCTCACTTTCTGTGTGTTTCAGAGTCAGTGTATGACCTGCTCCCTAAAGAGCTGCAGTTGCCCTCGGTCGTCCAGCAGGACAAGCCCATCATGAGCCAGAAGAGCGGTGGAGAGGCCGGACCTCCTCCTCCGGCTGCCCTGGCCTCAGGTAGGACACTTTTCACATTGCTCCTTCCTTCACGGTCTTATTTTACTCATGTTTTGTTCAAGCTAGAAAGACTCTCCTAATCGGTTTCACTCAGTCCTGTGTGCGTGATGCTCGGGTGACTTTCTGCGACGCTTAACTTTATCTGATTTTTGTGTTTTTGGATCTTTACTACACTTTTCTGTTTAGTGGTGTGGTGTTTTAATTGTTTTCCCGTCTCAGCATTTGGGTTTGTACTCTTTCATTTCTAGTGCTGCTGACCTGTGCTTCCTGTTTCACTTGATATCACACTTTTTTAAAACCCATCTGCACGTCCTGACATTTCTAGTTGTTACATTTCTTCACTGTTTTTTTTTTCTTCTCTCCTTTGGCTGTTTAGATCATGTCAGATTATTTTGCAGACTAACTCATTTCAAGTGTCTTTCTTGACCTGTCCCATTAAACCAGTTAAAAAGAGCATCCTGTTATTGCTGTCAGTGGGGTAGAGTGGTTTTCTGACTTTTCTCAGATCATGTTCTGGCGTCTGGAGAGCATGTTATGGTTGAGCCAGTCAAGGCGATATTAACAGCACTTACTGGCTGGCAGTGGTCCTTAGCGCATTAGGTAACATCTGGGGGAAAAAAAAATTCATAAGTTATTTTACATCTTTGTCTACAATTATATTGGCGTTAGGCCTAATTTAAGGCTTTTCTCTTAACCCTTTTGCTTCTTTTTTGGAGGCCTTTGCTTCTCTCAGCTAATGATACAATTACTTTTAATTGGAGTAGGGCTGGGCAATATAGCAAAAAAAAAAACACATTAAATCTGTTTTTATATATGAATACTTCAAACTTGTTTATGTATTCATTTGCTCGTAAAAAAACACTTTATCCAGCATTGTCAATCAAATACAATAAAAAGTAGTTAAATATGATCATGAACTGTTTTACACAGTTTTTTATTAATTGAATTTAAAAGAGAATGTTTAATCATTTCTGTTTACATGCACCAATATAAGAATACATATTCACAGCATGATGCATAATAAATGCCAGTATTTCAAGTTGAGATGACAACATAGGTGAGCCTATTTATTTTCTTAAAAGTGTATGAAAATTATATTTTATGAAAATGCTTTGACTTCATAATCTTTAATCAGACTGTAAAAATATAATTTTTACTTGATAATTCACTTCGGTTTTATGCCGACATCAAAATATATATATTAAAACGTTTGGCACATGAAAAGTCCAGTGCCACACAAGGATGTCTGTGAATATTCTAGAGCGATGACATAAACACATAATTTTGATTAATTTCAATTAATTTGCAGAAATCAAACTGTTGTGATTTCTGGTACTCAGTTTAAACTAGAGACATTATTAAAATATCTTGTTTTATTGCTTTACGCGTTTAAAGTCACTTTGACATTTACAACTTTGCTTCGGTCAACAAAATAATATCAGATATATCGCCCAGTCCTAATTAAAAGGCAATACTGTGATTGCAAATATGTTTGCAAGTAGCCAGGTTAACGTTACACTACTTCCTGTTTTGACAGGAAGCTGAGGGATCTTTAAGTGAAGCAGCCCAGACAAATATCAGTGTTTTTGCAGCAATAAATTTGAGGTAAAACAATCAACCAAAACCAAATCCACCACCAAATTAGGACTGTGAAAAAAACAATTATTGATTCTGTACAAAAACTGGCCCATGAAATTTGTAATATTAAAAAAAGAAGAAAACAAAACTGATGTTTTTATGAATATGATTTTTTGCTCAAATGATTCTGACCAAAATTTGCTGATATCTACATTGGATGACCAGCACTTATTGTTTATTCGCTGTCATTTGTCGTTTTTATTCCAGGGAGTTCCCTCTGAATCAGGGAGAGTCTGCATATAAAATGGTCTGCAGTTCTCTGCTTCGTAGGTCAGAAGCTTGTTTATTCTGTCTCCATGGCTACGTTCAGTCCCAACCAAATCGTCCAATTGGCATGCATTAGTCGGCACCTCAGAATTGTCATTGTGCAATATGATTTGTCTATGAGAGGCTGTTTTGAATAGATCAGCTCTGGGTTATCAACCAGTACCACACCAATTCGCCCAATTGGCATGCATTAGTCTCAGAGTTATCATTGGCCAATGTAATTTGGCTTTTTTAAAATAGATCATTACTGGGTTATGCAGAAGTGACAACAAATGCTCTGTATACCGCTTACGCATGTTTATTTTTTGCTTTTTTGTGATAGGACTAGTTATTGGGCCATTATTGAGATTCTACAAAATGTTCCAAAGAAGAATTAATATACATTTAAGAAAGAAATAGGGGATTGGATAATGCATCAGCTTAATTAGGCCTACATCAATTAGCGATTTCATATTAACAAGACATTCAAAACAGATAAAGGGCAATGACCTGATATCATGTCGAGTTTCACTGCTTGATCGGGACTGCTAGCCAGATTTGCACGGACAGGTTTTATTAACGTTCTGCATTGTGCACACTACAGATGCTGCTGCCACTTGCGCCGCTGCCTCCTCCCCTGGAGGACTCAGCGGTACTCTTCCTTCCTGTCCCAGCATGCTCTCTGCTACCTCAGCCCTAGAGCAGGCTTCCAGGCTCCACAGCGGTCCTGCCGCAGAGGGGATGCCAGAGAGGATGGGTGTGGAGCCTGGATCAGTGGTGGCTATCAGTGCGCTAGATACTGTCGGAGCCACACAGAGCCAGGCGACCCCTTCAAAGCGGCGGACCGTCCTGAGCATCTCGCCCCCTCCGGAGGACCTGCTGGACGACAGTCGCATGTCCTGCCAGGATGATGTGCTTCCCAACCAGGACTCGGAGCAGAGTAGCAGTATGTGGATGGACGACTCTGTGTCCAACTTTAGCATGGGCAGCAGCAATTCGTACAACGACAATACTGAAGTGCCCAGAAAGTCTCGAAAGAGAACTCCTCGCCAGCGGCCGGGGCCAAAGCCTGCGGCCCGGGAAGAAGCCGGCATGGATGTGTTTGATGCAGACAGCGCTAAAGCGCCGCACTTTGTTCTTTCACAACTGGGTTCAGACGCCAAAGTCACACCCAAAGTGAGGTTGGTGACCTTACTTATTGTCATTTTTGACCTCAAAAATGTCTAAATGAGGTTTGATTGTAGAATTTAAAGGATTAGTTCACTTCCAGAATAAAAAATAAAAAAAGTATTATAATTTACTCAACCTCATGTCATCAAAGACGTTCATGTCTTTCTTCAGTTGCAAAGAAATTAAGGTTTTTGAGGAAAACATTCCAGGATTTTTCTCCATATAGTGGAGTTCAACAGGGACCAACGGGTTGAAGGACAAATTGCACTTTCAGTGCAGCTTCAAAGGGCTCAACACGATCCCAGCTGAGGAATAAGGGTCTTATCTAGCAAAACAATCTGTAATTAAAAAAAATATATATATATTTAAATGTATATACTTTTTAACCACAAATGCTCATCTTGCACTAGCTGCACAATGCACATCCGCAACTTGACGCATTACGTGATCACGTTGGAAAGGTCATGAACATCTTGGATGACATGGGGGTGATTAAATTGTCCGGAAATTTTAATTCAGGAGTGAACTAATCCTTTTAAAACACGTCACGGAAGACGAGTCACTGTATGTGTATGTAGTTGCTTTTTTGCAGTGTATTAATGTTTTTTTTTTTTACTTTTTCATTTTACCTTTAGCTCCCTGGAAGTGTCAAACAATCAGAAGGGGGGCATTCTTTCCATTCAATACCCTCAGAAGAGCGAAGGGAAGGAGCTGAAGATTTTGATTCAGCCTGAGACGCAGCACAGAGCACGATACCTCACGGAGGGAAGTAGGGGATCCGTCAAAGACCGTACCCAGCAAGGATTTCCTACAATCAAAGTAAGAATTGAATGCACATTATATTATCTGGACAAATATGCGTTTATGGATAAAACAGTTTATGTGGTAACGTTTCTAAATGTGGTACATCAGTTAGAGGGAGTCAGTGAACCAGTGGTGCTCCAAGTGTTTGTGGCTAATGACGCTGGACGTGTGAAGCCTCATGGGTTTTATCAAGCCTGCAAAGTGACGGGGCGCAACACAACGGCCTGTAAGGAAGTGGATATCGAAGGGACCACAGTTATTGAAGTAAACCTTGAGCCGACCAACTCTATGACCCTAGCGTAAGGATCATTCTCTCTGTGGTTTCCAGTGGCAGTTACAGTCTCTTTTAGTTAATATGTATTGTTAAAGTGTAATGTGATGTGTCTTGGCAGTGTGGACTGTGTTGGAATCTTGAAGCTGAGGAATGCCGATGTTGAAGCTCGTATAGGGGTTGCTGGCTCCAAAAAGAAGAGCACTCGAGCTCGTTTGGCCTTCAGAGTCAACATCTCAAGACCTGATGGATCTGTCCTAACCCTCCAGGCCCTCTCCTCTCCTATTTTATGTAGTAAGTGCAAAGGATATCAGGGTGCAGATTTGATATTAAGGGATATTATTTTCCACATTTGTGACTTATTCCTTGTCACATTTTCAGCTCAACCAGCTGGAGTGCCTGAAATCCTTAAGAAGAGTCTTCACAGTGGCTCTGTCGCAGGAGGAGAGGAAGTCTTTATCATTGGCAAGAACTTTCTCAAAGGAACCAAAGTTCTTTTTCAGGAAAATTCTACAGGTATTGCATGCATGATCATCTAATGCCTTTTACATATAACAAGCACTATAATGCCCCACACATGGCAATGGGACATGTAATTTAGCTTGCGTAGCTAGTATGATAAACAGTCTCCTTTCTGTGTACAATATGTTTTGAACCCAAGTACATCCTTTTCCTTCGTTTTCCTTTCAGATGAAAGTGGCTGGCAGGCCGAAGCAGAAATTGACATGGAACTTTTTCATCAGGCAAGTGCAGGACATGGCTTTACTGTTTTTAGTTCTGTTGTGTAATACTTATCATTCATAAATATCTTGTCTAAAGCATCTTTACAACATAATTCGATCCAGAATCATCTAGTGGTGAAGGTTCCCCCATATCATGACCAGACAGTGACCTCCCCAGTGTCCGTTGGGATTGCTGTAGTGACAAATGCAGGGAGAACACATGATCTACAGCCTTTTACCTACACTCCTCTAACAGGTTGGTGAAAAGATGATACATTTATGATATCAACAGATATCCAGCTCAAAAGTTCATGAGAAATATAGTGAATATGTGTTTGACCGTAAGCAAAGTGTGTAATTTTCTTCTTTGGATAGTCTTAGACCAGTGGTTCCCAACCTTTTTTAACTCACGGCCCACACAACCAAACACATATATTTCTGCGGCCCGCTACAAAAATAAATTAATTAATTAACCTATTTGTGTCGAGAAGGTAAAATCTAATTTTCACCAATTGTGTGAGGTTTTCCAGCCTTTCTCGATGAGCTTTGCAACACAATAAGGTGCCTCCACTCTTACCCCGTGTCCTAACCAAACGCGACAAGATTCCAACGACAAGGAATTTGGCTGTCCACACCAGACGCGACGCAACAACGCGACGTGACAGAATCAATCAAATAACACAGCCATTCAGAAGCGCAGATACTCACTGCACTCCCGATGAAATGGACAAGTTTATAATCTAATTTATAAATATGAAACCTTTTTAACATTATTAAAAGTACATACTGAGTGACTGATACCATCTTTGTTATGAAATACACTTGTTGGTTCGCATTGAGTTCACAGTTTTAATGTACGTTTGCTTTAATTTATTTTTAAGATCTGAGGTAATCTGTTGTTGTTTTCAGTATGAAAGTGAAGTGACGTGTGGCCAAGTATGATGACACATAATGGGAATTTGTGCTCTGCATTTAACCCATCCAAGTGCACACACACAGTAGTGAACACATACACACACACACACACCGTGAACACACACCCGGAGCAGTGGGCAGCAGCTGGGGGTTCGGTGCCTTGCTCAAGGGTCTCACCTCAGTCGTGGTATTGAGGGTAGAAGAGAGCGCTGTACATTCACTCCCCCTACCGACAATTCCTGCCGGACCCGAGACTCGAACCCGCAACCTTCAGGTTACAAGTCTGACTCAAGTCTGACTCTCTAACAATTAGGCCACGACTGCCATAAATGTCATGCAAAATGATATTCAAACTCACATTACTTTTAACATTGATTAAAGCAGAGTATCAGTACCTGAGATTATCATTGTTATAGTTTGTATGCTGTTGTTCCAGACACGACGTCGCAGAAATAGAAACTGTTTCTAAAATAGACATTTTGCGCGTCGCCAACATGGAAAAGATAGTCTACCTTTTATCACATGTCATGGCATCGCGTGTAGTTAGGACACGGTGTTACTGTTGTCGTTGCCAGGGAACGCAGTTTCAAGCATTTTTCCTGCTTTGGTACTCTAAGTTTGTTCTTGACATTTTTTTATAACCTTTTTTAAAACAGCAATAGAAAAAAATTTCACATTTAACCATTGTATTTTTAAATGATCATTATTTATATTATTATAATAATAATATTATATTATTATTTCTATTAATAATACTTAGCGGCCCCCCTGCAATACCGTTGCGGCCAAAAAACAGTCTTAGATGGTATCATATTTTATGGTTAGGGCCTTGAACAATAAATCAGTTGGGTGTAATTTTAAGGGTGGGGTTAGGGTTTTAGTGGTAGGGATAGTGTTTTCCCTATGGTTGTTTGATAATAATGTTTGGCAGCATGATTAGCAATGCATATTATTGGGTAAATTAAGCAAATTTACTTTGGTAAAGCAAGTATGAAATTGTGAATCTTAGTATAGCAAAGGCTTTTGTAACTGTCCTGAAGTGTCCTTTTGCATGGCATAGAATTAATACATTTGCAATGTTCCGGTGACACCCTTTGAGACAGAGTATTATACAATTGCACTTCTGCACCAGCAGATGATGTCATCATTCATTATTTTAACTATTTTCAAACAGAGAAGGTTGAAATACCAGTGAAATCAGAACTGCCAGTCACAGTCAAGGCTTGTACCTTTGAAGAGCAGATAAAAGGTGTGGCATTATAAAAATATTTTCATGTTTTGCTGCCATTACACTTTAAATTTTTTGATAGACTCCTTAAAGCTTTAAAGTTTGAACTCATATATTTTATGACTTTGTTTACAGCAATGCAAAATGAGACCAGTTGTCTAAACAATGTCTTAATGTTACCTATGGTCAAACGAGAAGAACCTATGGAAGTTTCCTGTAATGCAGCACCTTCAGACATTTTTAAGGTACTGTCATCCTTTTGTAATTCAAGTTCCAGGTTTAACCTTGGAATCCTTTAGTTTAGGAATTAAACCCAAGCAAAGTATTGATTTTATGAATGGGGCATGAAAATTAACACATTTTCTCATTTTTTAAATGCAGCCTGTAGAGGCCCTTAGTTCAACCCAACAAATCTTGGAGATAAGTACTGTCCTTCCCTCTGCCACCAAGTCTTTTCCAAGTCCTGTGGCTCTTCAACCCGTTGACTCACAACAGCCATCACCTCAAATATTTACAACTCAAGAAACCTTATCCACCATACAGAAGCAGGACATACCTTCACCTGCATCGTTCCAAGTGTCCTTGTCGGAAGACACAACAGTTCTCCAGCCTGTTCCCCCTCAGGTCCCTCAGCAGTTCTTGCGGGAAACTCCAGAAACTTTGTCTCCAGAGGACAACAGTGCAGATGGAAGTGGAATGGTATTGGTGGGCATAGACTCTCGGAATCCTCCATCCCAGCGGCCACAAGTTCAGGCTCTTTTGCCCCAGGATGGTGTTGCACAGCTAGAGAGAGCAGTAAGAGAGCTGCAAGCACAACAACAGCTAAATTCTGTACTTTATAGCCCGACACCATCTGCAGAGAGCCTTCAGCAACACGTCCAGGAAAACATGAACAGTTTAAGGTTGGGTGGAAATGAGACAACTCTAACAAACCAGCTACAGCAGCAGCAAGAGCAGAATATATTGGAGAATCTGCATCATCAGCAACAGAAGGCACTTGTGGATCTACAACATCAACAGACAGTCCTTGAAAATTTGCAGCAACATCAGAAGGTCTTGGAAAATCTCCAACAACAGGCTCTTGGCAACATTCAGCAGCAGCAAACACACAAAGTTTTGGAGAATCTACAGCATCAACAGCAGCACCAGAAAGTCATGGAAAACATTCAGCAACAAAGTTCTATAGTGACTCTGCAGCATCAAAAAGTTCTTGATAATCTTCAACAGCAGCAACAGCATCAGAAAAATTTAGAAACTCTTCAGCATCAGGAAGTAATAGAGAGCCTAAAGCAACAATTACAGTCAGAGCTATTGCAGACACATATTCCAATGCAGTGCACACCTAGCTTCTCTAACGAACAGCAAAGCTCCACACAGACTAATACTCTATCGCAGCCCCCTGAAGGCTTCCTCCAGAACCCACCCCAGCAGCAGTTGCAGCAGCAAACTACTCTTTTCCAACAGACAGGGGGTCTTATGACCATTCAGACATCAAGCTTTCTGCAGCAGCCATCCTCTCAACCCTCACCTCCACTGCCTCTTTTTCAGAGTCATAACCCTTTGACTGAAACACAAGACTCGCAGACAGTACTCTTTGGAACCACAAAGTCACCACAAGTCCAAGCAACCTTATTTCCTGGTACCATGACCATGCTAACAAGCACCAATCTGCCTACAGATCAGCAGGCTCCTTCAGCTAGCTTGTTTATTGCGCAGAGTGTGTTGCCTGGCCAGCTATCATCGGATAATAACCCGAACCAGCAGCAGCAACAGATAGCTTTCCTCACGCCCATGCAGACATCTGGAACAGAAGCTCAGACTGTCTCACTTTTTCAGGGACAAGCACAGTTGTCCACCCCAATGGAACAACAACAGTCTCCCCAACAACAACAGATGGCAACACCCCAACAGGCCCCTCTTTTTCCAAATATTGCCACAATATCCCCAAATCAAACACAGCCACCAACACAGACAGGCATATTGTTCTGTACCACAGCCATTAATCCCCATGATCTGCCCCAGGCTCTGCTATTCAGTGGCCAGAACCAAGCTTCACTAGCAAGTGACCGTCTCCCAGAGAATATCTTTCAGGAGCAGCAACCCATGCAAGTTGTTCCCAGCTCTGAAAACATTACTGTGAACAACCCTTCAAACCAACCCACCGCCTCCGCAGCCCAGCCAACTCCGAATCCACCAATTATTTTTCCACAAGCCAGTGTTTTGAGTGTTGCCCAACAAGACTCGGCAGAGCCCATGTCTTTTCAAGACCAGAGCACCGTTGTGAGTGACTCGTCTGCCAGTATGCCTTCAACACGGAAGGAACTTTTTCAGGACCAGCAACCTATGCAGGTTGTCCCCAGTGCCACCAGCGTAACCCCTGTCTCTCCTACAGACCAACCTTCTGGCAACATTTTTTTGCCTCAGTCAGCCATTTCAGCCCTGCAAGGTGGTGTAAGTGTTCAGGAGTTACCTACAACTGCCACAGCAGCCACCATCTTTAGTGGACAGAGTGGTGTGGCAGTGGGCGGTCTCCAGAACACCACATCTTCCGCCCCTCAGCAACCTCCCAGTCAACTCTTTCAGACAGCTATTGGGGGAACTCTCAGCCAACCTGGACTGCCAGGACAAGCAGGCCTTTTTCTTTTTGAGATTCCCAGTGGTAAGTGCAATTAAGTCAACATGAAATCAGAATTGCAATCATGCTCAAAAGATTCTTTGGAGCAGTGCTTCTAAAACCTGTCCTGGGGACCCCCAACACTACGCATTTTATATGTCTCCCTCATTGGACACAACTTATTTAAGTTTTGCAGTCTCCTTTAAATGAGCTGGTTGGTTGAATCAGGTGTTAGAAGAAGACAACAAAATGTTCAGTTGTGGGGGGTCCCCAGGACAGGTTTAAGAGGCACTACTCTGGAAGGTGATCCTGGTCAAAAATGCTCTTTAGAAGTGGGTTTGTTCTTTCTGAGATTCCCAGTTGCAAGTGCTATTATGTCAACAACATTATGTCAGAATTGCAGTCTTAGCAAATAATGGTAACATTGGTGCATGTGGAGATGCTCTGGAAGGTTATTCTGTCCTTGACCTTGTCCGGGGGTGTCCAAACTGTGTCCTGGAGGGCCACTGTCCTGCAGAGTTTAGCTCGATCTTAGCTCTAAATACTGCAGGACAGTGGCCCTTCAGGAGCAGGATAGGACATCATTGATCTAGTCCATGGGTAGGCAAGTTCTGTCCTAGGCCACATCCACACAAAGCCAGAGCTTTCCCTATCTGATCTTTTTTTTCCTCGTTCTTCCGTAAACATGGTGTCAACTCAAGAAATATCTGTGTACACACGAAACATGCTGGGCCAGTATGTGGCGCTGTAATTCTGCCACAGAGATACACTAAAAATGTAGAAGAAGACTTGGCTCATGCACATAAACATTGCGCGCTGTATACAAACACAACACAACAACAAAGACGAACATGGAACAATACACTTATTACTAGGGGTGTGCCGATCTGATATTCATTATCGGTATCGGTATCACTCCGGTATAGGCATTTTCTGCGGGATCAGGGTATCGGCCAGACGAGGCCGATCCAAATCCGATATTCTGCATATACTATTCTGTTATTGTTAAGCCCCACAAAAGCCACAAAAAAACATTATAAAGCACAATAAAGTTTTTGTGCACTATATTTCAAGTGTTCTGAAGCCGTTCCATAGTTTAATGTGAAGTACAGATAAATATTTAAGTCGTTAAATTCAAGTTCTTATAAACTCTTCTCTCCGCTGCGGCTGTCTGTTATCCTCCGTTCAGCATTCAAACTGCATGTCGCATTCGGTTACTACAGTCAAAACGATGAAACTCTCTAAGATTATTAAATGTTCCTAATATTATACTTGATCTGTAAATAAAGATAAATTATTTTGCATAAAAGGACTATCTTGCTGGAGTTTCGTGCTGTTTCTACATCATGTACATTTCTACCGGGTAACTGTTTGATCGCAACAGGCGTTTTCCCAGGGGGGCGCCAGCACCTGTCAAGGGGGGCGCGAGCATCAGTTAATTCAGAGACATTCCCTTGAGGATTTATGAATATGAGTTCCACTAGGGGACAATCTGACTCCCACTGCTAGTCGACAGTTAGAGCACAGTTGGCTCGAGTATCAGTCACGCTTATTGACAGTGTAAGATGATTTACGGTTAGCTGTGTCGGAAATCCAACCACGCATTGGCATGTTCTTATCTCAGAAACAGGCTCAGCCATCACATTGAATCAGGTAAACTGGTTATTTATTTATGTTTCAGTATAATTACGCACGCTATACCAGGGGCGGTTCTAAAAATTTTTAGGTGGTTTTCAGCCCCCCTATCTGTCATCTTAGCCCCCCAAAACTATCTTAACGATCAGGCCAGTGCTGCTTCTTCAAGAAAGTTTTTCATTCTCACGTGTTTTAAGTCTTGTCAGTTTAAACATTAAAGTAATTTTAAGCCATTTAAGCCCAAGACATCTCAGTGCGGTAAGCACGCGCTGTGGTAAAGCGTTTCTATGCGCACCGCGCACACATCTGAAGTGCACAAACAGATAGCCTTCTCAGACAGCAGGTGAATACCAATGGCTGTCTTGACAAGTATCCTTGTAAGCACAGTCGGTTGTTTTAAGTGAACGTAAACAGTAAAGAAAATATCAGATGTACATCAGTATAACGGATCCGTACATTTCTTATATAAATGTTAATCAAAAAGAGCAAAAGAAAAATTATTTGCTGCTTTAATGGATATTTGCGTTATGTTGATGTTAATAAAGTAATTCGGTGTGAATACAGTAATTGGGGTGTTGGGGGGGGCGCGAGTGAAATTAGAGTGTGCCAGTCTGTATTGGAGCCTTTCGTATTATAATACTTTTGTGCAATGAAAATTTATAATAGCCTTTCTTGTTCGTCTTATCGATCTACTGCAACATTACTGTGCTATACATTTAAAAGAAAAGTCTTTTAATTTATAATATATTTATATATAAATATATTACTTGTTTTTCATGAATGTATTTTACAACAATACAAAGAGCAATGTGTAACATTTTACCAGATTTAGTCCTACACTTATTCACTTTTATTTGTTCCCTACTAAATAATGTATTTTTTTTTCACTCAAATTTTAGATTTTATAAAATTAGATTTTATAAATCTCATGATTTTCCTAGAGCAACTTTTCCTACCGAATTAATCCACTAACCTCGTTTATAATAGCATTTTTGTTACAGATTATGGTTATACATTTTTTTTTGTTTGTTATTTTTCTTAATAATGAAGTTGTCTATATTTAGTAGATTGTGTGTAACACACAAAAGAGTGACGATCAGGTCAACACACATTAAGGTATAGAAATAATACATTGAGTTCGGTTCGGAACTGCACTGGAATCGGATCGGTATCGGCAGATACTCCGAATTTTTGGAATCGGATCGGGATCGGTTCTGAAAAAATGGTATCGATCCAGCCCTACTTATTACACTGTTTATTAATCTGTGTTAATGTTAGTTAATAAAAATACAGTTGTTGATTGTCTGATCATGGTGTTTGTTGTTGTTATGTGATGTAGTGGTGTCTGACTAGGGTAGAGACGTGGGGTGATGAAATCATCGTTTCACAAAATATACGGATTGGCTGTACATACAAAAACGCAAGGGTGTCGTTTTCAGATTTATCCACTCTGGGCCCCGTTTAAAAAAAATTGCAGTTTCAGGCTCCCAAAACGCTGGATCTGTATGGACAAAACGCAGATACAATACAAAATTTTTACATATACAGCTAAACGCGTCTCCATGTGGATGGGCCCCTAGAGAGCCACAGTCCTGCAGAGTTCAGCTCCAATCCTAATCAAACACACCTGATCAAGCTAATCAATGTCTTCAGGATTACTAAGGCCAAAGGCAGGTGGGGTTTTTTTTAGGGTTGGAGCTAAACTCTGCAGGACTGTGGCTCTCTAGAACCGAACTTGCCTACCCCTAATCTAGTCCCAATCAAAAACTCTTGGATCTGGCATTGGAGTTGTCCTCCATTGTGGAATACAAACATTTTATAATCAAGCAAATTCTTGTTGATCTAGGCCAGGGCTGGGCAACTCTGGTCCTGAAGTGCCACTGTCCTGCAGAGTTTAGCTCCAACCCTAATCAAACACACCTGAACAAGCTAATCAATGTCTTTAAGATCACTAGAAAGCTACAGGCAGGTGTGTTTGATTAGGGTTGGATCTAAACTCTGCAGGACAGTGGCCCTTCAGAACCTGAAGTTGCCCAGCCCTGGTCTAGGCTATTTTACATGTATTTCTCATGTAACAATGTGCACATCTTCAGATGTTGCATTAACTTTCGAAATTAGTCAGTGGCGATAGCCTTGTGGGTGGTATGACGACATACTGCGCTGTTGCCCTACGGGCATCCCGAGTTCGAATCCCGACTTGAGAATCTTTCCTGATCCCACCCCCTATCTCTCTCCCACTTCGCTTTCTGTCAGTTCTGTCCTATCGTAATAAAGGGGAAAATGCCATAAAAATAGGCTAAATCTTAAAAAACAAAACAAAAAAAAAACATTCTAAATTAGCCTAAATGCAGAAGGTGCCATTCTGAGCCTCAAAAAGTCTGTTCTCTCTTTTATTAGAATGTGGACCGCTAATGAATTCTCCTGGTCCGTCGTTGTCAGATCAGCTTGTCACCATGGGCCATCCCGGTTCGGATCAGACCCAGCTTCAAACTAGTTCACAGATTCACCCCTTACTGGACCAGTCCAACAACCTTGATGATAAGATAGACGAACTTCTGGAACGTTTTCAGGAGCAGGAAAAGGCGCTTCCTAGGGATTTCTTGGACCATTAAAGATAAGTAGTCTGAAACCTCAATCCAGTAGACCCAACGTCCACACTGCTTGTTGATGTTTCTTTACATCTTGTGTCTTGTGTAGGTATTAACTAAACTTGGGGGTTGTCTCAGTTGGGGGGTCTTCACTTGTATCTATGTTTCTGAAAGCTTGTAATGTGTTGTTTTGGCGGGACATGTTACGTATGGATGTCGTCACAGCTCCTTTTTCTTGATGGACATGAAAGGGTCCACTTCACTGAGGCCACTGTTTGGCATGTCAACATATCATGTGACCCATTAAGCCATTAAGTATATTGGCACTTTGCTACTTTGTATTGTGTTCTTGACTTCCACTTGAATCTTGTCCATTTATTGCCGTCATTAATCTGTTTTCCAGTAGAAGCCAACCTAGTACAGCATAAATTCAAAAGCTCTCTGTTGCCGTTGAGATACTAATACATTGTGAATGAATTTGAAATATTTAGCACTTTAGGGAGTTCCTACCGGAGATTCTCTCTTTTAGCTTTGTAACCCATGTGTGTCTACCTGGTTGTCAAAGCGTTTCATGTTTTGATAGTCATAATGCTTTTCTAAAAATGTGTTTGTGTTTCATTACTCTTTAGTGTCTCTTTTCAGAATATAGCCTATTTTATGAGCCATGTTTAATGTTTTAAGTGTTTGAATGTTTGATGGATGTCCATCAAATCTCTCCATTTTCACATAACATTTAAAGTCAAGATGTTCTATGTAAATCACTCCTCTCCTTCTTCTCTGTTTTAGGTTTGTTATTTAATTTTATTTAAATGATCAAGAGGTCCAACTTGTAGACATGAATTACTATCAGGGATGTGAAAATGTGCAACATTGCCATTGAGATATGTGAACAGATTGTATTATCATCCACCAGAGCGTCTACAATGTGTTTGTTTATGTGCTCAGCAGAAAGACGTGGAGCACATTTGTACTATATAAGATGCAGCTATGTTCTTGATTTTGAATTATATGTGGTTCATGGTGATTATTCAAATAAGCACAAGCTTGGGAAGAGGATTTGTTGCGGTGGTGCATGCAAGGGATAGTTCACCCAAATATGAAAATCAATTTTTACTAATCTCTATGCCGTTCCAAACTGGTATGACCTTCTTTCATCTGTGGTGCTCAAAAAACATAAATTGAGGGTATTTTGCTTCATGAGGAATGCAGGAATGAGATCTGACAGCTATCATGGACATTTTTGGTCTGTTCCGCACACACGGCATCTGAAAACTTGGAATATTGTGCACTTGGTTTTTTTATGAGTTGGGTTTAGGTCATTGAATGCTTGTGTTGCAAAGGCACTGAAAACATTCTTCAGAATTGTGCCTTTTGTGTTTCACAGAAGAAAGACGGTCCTACAGATTCTGAATGGAATGACAGGAGTGTGTGAGAAAATGAATGATAGGATATTTATTGCTGATGTGAACTATCACAACTATGGGGGTGTTTTTTGGGCAGCTTAAAATGGAAGTTAGGTCCATATTTCCTTGAGGGTTTAAGAAGGGATTGGTTTGTATTCACCCCCCCAGGAAATCAGATAAAATCCCACCCAAGTTTTAAAACAAGATATGATGACGAGATGGCTTCATAACATCACTGCACGACAATCTCATCATACAAGTTTTAAAATTGGTCTTTTGGAAAATTAGCTCTTACTAATCAGAAATCATTAGTCATGTGTCCTAACTGGAAGATTTCTCTACAAGTAGTGTAGTGTACGCTGGTAAATTAACTCGTACAGGGTTTGATATTGACAGAATGCTGCTACATTTTGTCATAACTGATACTAATTGGTTGTTTACATCAGCCTTGACTTTTTAAAAATGGTTTGTAATGAGCTGTTAATTATTTGCGTTATGACATTTAAGCGTTTTTTCTCATTTCTTTCGAAAAGTCATTGTCACACCCTCAACTGAGGGGATCTTTTTGTTGTAGGACATTGCTCTATTTTATTAAATCACATTTATTTGACATTTTACTTGTTCACCGACACATGCAGTCTTTTAAAAAGCTTTAAGACTTAACATCAATGTACTCTATTCTAAGAAGCAGCTTTTGCATTGACAATATTCTCATGCAAACATAATGTGAGGTAGTTCTATTTCAAATCTGCATAAACATCTTTGCTTTGATAAGTCGGTTATTTGTACATCGTACTTGCCTTTATATTCTTTTTTTGAATGCTTTCTGTAAAATTTGCGTAATTACTGTTGTAAATAGTAGATCGGCTGTTTTAAGTGTGCTGTTCCTTTGTGAGGTAGC
The DNA here is from genome assembly GCF_001515645.1 of Sinocyclocheilus grahami. NCBI lineage: Eukaryota > Metazoa > Chordata > Actinopteri > Cypriniformes > Cyprinidae > Sinocyclocheilus > Sinocyclocheilus grahami. The sequence goes on from NW_015505854.1 coordinate 170,979, forward strand.
AGTTTGTTAAAAGCGTGCTCTCTTTGTAGTAAAACATAATATCTCACCTGCAAGTGAGGCATACATACAGTATTTTTGTAAAACTGAATTTCGAAAATGTACTATGTACATTTGAAACATTTTAAAAGTGAATTGTCCCTTCTGCAGTACTGTACTTCATATGTCAATATTCAGAGCGGTGGAATGATGGTTTTTGTCCCCATCACTGTGTTACAAAATGGAGATTGTTATTTGTTTGGCATAAGCGAAATATTGTCGATTTCGAAACCATTAAAAAAAGACTGGTTTTGGGTGTGGGTGAATCTCTCACAGACTCATCTTTTGCCATATTTCACCCCAAAATACATCAATTTAATAAAAGTTATAGATCTCTGTAGCCTGTTATATCTATCAATAAATCTTGTTCTTATAAAACGAAAAAAGAAAAATATTAATTTAAATAAAGTACAATTGTACACACTACCGGTACTATTTGTTTTACTGAATTGACGCTTGCTTAAAATGATTGGTTTTCATGGCTGTTACAGTTTTTTTTTTTTTCCCTCTTTTGTTAAATTATAGATATGAAAAGTTGATTTTTTTTAAAAATTTTGGAGGGGGTGAAATATGACCTGGATATTTCTTTGTGAGAGATATAGGCTAATGTTCTGGAGCCTGGGTTCCATGCAAAGCCATAAAAAAAATCAAACTCTGGAATCAGAGTGGAAGAATGTGTGTGTTTCGCCTCGTGGTGTAGGACATATAGATTCACACTACATCTAACCTAAGGACCAATTAAGAAGAACAAATATTTTCTCAAATCAAGGCAGCAGAATCAACGTTATTTGTCCATTCTTGTGTTTTTTTGGTACTGATGCTCCAGCTTGCGTCAAAATCATACTGTATGTATTATGAACAAAAATATATTTCTGCACAAATCCATCATTAACATTTTTTATTTTTTTCATATTGTGCTTTTTGATTGAAAGTACTTTGTGCCTTTGCAAGCCTTTCCTCTTATTTCTAAAGGACCTTTGTATATAATGAAATACTTAGATGTTGGGATTACTAGTTCTTAATCCAGAAGTAAAAGACTACATTTTTATTGACATTGTTTTGTCTGGTCAAATTGTCATTAACCGGTCTGTCGGTGTGGTCTCAAATACATCTGAACATTTATATCATGACACTGCTATGCAGCCTCAACTCACTTTTTTTTTATTTTTTGCTTTATTTCAAATGTCATCATTCTCATCCACTGGTGGTTATTGGCTCTTGAAATGTGTTAGATCAAGGTGTAAGGTTAAAGAAGGTTATTGATCTCAGTGATAACTGATTTTTTCCTGTTTGTTTGGCCAGCAGGTGTTGGAAGAATTTTTGTTAGTAAGTGTAAAATTGTAAAAAAGGTTTGAAGAGCGCTTAACCCAATCACCAGCAGTTATTTGTGCTTTTATTTGATGCGAAAGGTGTATTTTAAATGCACAATTTTTTAATTTTGTTTGCTTTTGTTTGATGTGATTAACGTCCAATGCTTTTGAAGTTGTCACGGGACAGTGGTTCTCAACCCCCTTTAAACTAGCGTCAGTAGATTAAAATAAGTCACGGTTTAATTATTTCACATTTTTCAAGAACTGTATGTACTAACAAGTTATAAATGGGATAACTTTATAATTGGTCTTCGCTCGGGACACACAGGACCAAATTTCTACATTGCAATTGGGAGTTCAAGTGCTGCATTTTCACCAGAGTGAAAAATAGGGATGTGAATTGGCACTTTGCATGCGTCTATTTAAATGATTTACATTTATTATAACTTTTTAATGTTTTAAAGAAATCGTCTATGAGCCCATCTGGAAGTTTTTGTCGGCCCCTGGTTGAGAGCCACTGTTATACGGATAGCCGTTCACTCATGAGTGTGTAAGAATGACATTCAGTATCGTGAAGAAACGTGAACTAATGACATTTGACGTAAATAAACGTATTTTGCTTTAATCAGTACATTTGTATACTCCTGCAGTTATATTTCTGTAAGATGTGCTGCTATATGAATAAAGATAGATATGAAGTTCTGTCCCCTGTGTCTTGTATCTTTTATTTATACACACACACACACACACTATATGTGTATATATGCACACGTATATGTACGGTATATATGGGTGTTTCTGCAACTACGGGCACTTTTAAGTCCCAGCAGTGACATTTTAGGTTTATGTTAAAATTAGTCATATGATGCTTTATAAATATATTCACAGTGTCATTACACACCTTGACAAAAATATGATTAATGATGTGATTTAATATAAAATTATGAAGCATTTATAGGTCCAAACACCATTTTTGTTCATGTCCCACAACTCTGGTCACAATGTTGAGATACGTAAAATAAGCTAATTGAATTACAATTTGACATGATTTCAAATGCATATTCATTTATCAAATTTTTTTTTTACTGATTTATTGATATTTTTATGATTTTTTGGTTACACTTTACTTGAAGGGGTGTGCATAATCATGACATGACACCTTCATAATCATGACATGACACGTCATGAATATGAAGGTTTTTTATGCATGTTTATGACAACTGTCATTAAGTGTCATTTGCTCAGTTGTGTAATTTTTAATGCAAAGATGACATTGAGATGTCTTTGTTATGGGCTATGGTTAGGGGTAGGGTTAGGTTAGGGTTAGGTCAAATAATGTCATATTTGCATTAAAAATTACATAACTGAGCGAATGAGTCATGTCATGATTATGAAGGTGTAATGTCAGTCTTATGCACACCCCTTTAAGTAAAGTGTTGCCGATTTTTTTTAAACTAAATGTGCCTGTCCGCAACAATGAAAAAAGGCTTTTATTATGACATTTTATCAAATACAAACGAGAAACATAAATTAGCAAGTGAGCACATTGCTGACAGATTGGGCCACCTCACTACCTCACACAAGATCCCAAAAATATAAGGTAAATATCATCTTTTCTGTGTCAGTATTTATTGTGTGTCCTTACCATACAGCTTAGTAATTCTGTACTTTGAACTACATTTTAAAAATAAACGTATATTACTGTTTAATTCATGTATATTAAGATGCTAAGAATCAAAACTAATTTAGTAGTAACGTTACCTTATTAGCTGCAATATTAGCAAAAATGTCATTTCCGCAACATGTCTTTACCGCAGCAAATTTAGTTGTTGCGGTAAAGAGCTTGTGTTGCGGTAGAGACAAGCTCAAGGTGTACTGTATATTAAATTACAAATATTCAGTCTATATGTTTTCTGTTTCTGTTACTGTTGTTCTCTACAGTAGCCTGTTTTTGATTTCATGGCACTTTAACATTGTGTCCTTACCGACACAAGATGTCATTACCGCAGCTCTGCTTTATTTAAGGTTTTTTATGCATGTTTATGACAACTGTCATTAAGTGTCATTTGCTCAGTTGTGTAATTTTTAATGCAAAGATGACATTGAGATGTCTTTGTTATGGGCTATGGTTAGGGGTAGGGTTAGGTTAGGGTTAGGTCAAATAATGTCATATTTGCATTAAAAATTACATAACTGAGCGAATGAGTCATGTCATGATTATGAAGGTGTCATGTCAGTCTTATGCACACCCCTTTAAGTAAAGTGTTACTGATTTTTTTTAAACTAAATGTGCCTGTCCGCAACAATGAAAAAAGGCTTTTATTATGACATTTTATCAAAGACAAACGAGAAACATAAATTAGCAAGTGAGCACATTGCTGACAGATTGGGCCACCTCACTACCTCACACAAGATCCCAAAAATATAAGGTAAATATCATCTTTTCTGTGTCAGTATTTATTGTGTGTCCTTACCATACAGCTTAGTAATTCTGTACTTTGAACTACATTTTAAAAATAAACGTATATTACTGTTTAATTCATGTATATTAAGATGCTAAGAATCAAAACTAATTTAGTAGTAACGTTACCTTATTAGCTGCAATATTAGCAAAAATGTCATTTCCGCAACATGTCTTTACCGCAGCAAATTTAGTTGTTGCGGTAAAGAGCTTGTGTTGCGGTAGAGACAAGCTCAAGGTGTACTGTATATTAAATTACAAATATTCAGTCTATATGTTTTCTGTTTCTGTTACTGTTGTTCTCTACAGTAGCCTGTTTTTGATTTCATGGCACTTTAACATTGTGTCCTTACCGACACAAGATGTCATTACCGCAGCTCTGCTTTATTTAATATTTTCATATTTTTATCTGCCAAAAAATTTTTTTAACACTTTAAGTTGAGATTATTTACACATTGAAATTGCAACATCTGTCATAAAAAGCTAAATATGTATGTCTTTATTGTGTATGGAAACAATTGACATCTATGGTCACTGTCTAAATTTTACATGGCATAGAGAAAACAATGAAATCCCCTATTTTGTATATTATTTTCTAATATCAGTATTTACAAAACTGCACAAAATTTGAAAAAGCTATTGAAATATATTACATTTTTATAGAAATGAAAAAAGAAAAAATGTATATAATGAACGCTATTGTAACGTTGCGGTAAGGACATTTTGTAAGAAGAAGAGTTGAAAAATATAAACATGTTCCAGATGAAAATCTTATTGACTCCATGCAATTTTGTTGACCTTTTTATATGTATTACAGACTCTGATGGTTAAAATGAAAATTCACAGAGGTTGATATTTTTTTCAATTTTGGAGAGTCAAAAGTGCCCGTAGTTGCAGAAATATACAATATTGTATTTTTTGTTTACAGTCAGGCCAATAAAGCAATTTCAAATTTGAATTTGACAGATAGATGGATAGATTTAATTTTTTTATGGAATTTTCTGATTATATTACCTAAAATGTGAAATGTAAAGGATTAAGTTACATGTAATTTAGAATCCGTGACGGACTAGTTTGTAAGTAATCTACACAGCACAGTGTGTGTATCTTATATCGTTCACACAAGAACGAGGTCGGTTAATGCATTCCGTTATGTGCCCATTTTTAAATATATATGTATGTATTATATATATATACATATACAGGTACGTCTCAAAAAATTAGAATAATAGGTCAATATTTTTTGTCACTCATTTCAGAAAGTGAAACCCATATATTATATAGATTCATTACACACAGAGTGAAATATTTCAAGCCTTTATTTCTTGAAATTTTGATGATTATGGCTTACAGATAATGAAAACCCAAAATTCAGTGTCTCAGAAAATTTGAATATTACATAAGATCGATAAAAAAAAGGCTATTTTAAACCGAAATGTCAGGCTTCTGGAAAGTATGTTCATTTACTGTACATGTACTCAATACTTGGTTGGGCCTCCTTTTGCATGAATTACTGCATCAGTGCGGCGTGGCATGGAGACAATCAGCCTGTGGCACTGCTCAGGTGGTGTGGAAGCCCAGGTTGCTTTGATAGCGGCCTTCAGCTCATCTGCATTGTTGGGTCTGGTGTCTCTCATCTTCCTCTTGAAGATGTTGGTTCAGGTCAGGTGTTGGTTCATGTTGAAGATGAAGGTTCAGGTCTGGTGAGTTTGCTGGCCAATCAAGCACAGTAACACCATGGTCATTGCAACACCAGCAGATGACATGGCAGCCCAAATCATCACTGACTGTGGAAACTTCACACTGGACTTCAAGCAACATGGTTTCTGTGCCTCTCCACTCTTCCTCCAGACTCTGGGACCTTGATTTCCAAATGAAATGCTAAATTTACTTTCATCTGAAAAGACCATTGAGCAACAGTCCAGTTCTTTTTCTCCACAGCCCAGGTAAGACGCTTCTGACGTTGTCTCCGGTTCAGGAGTGGCTTGACACGAGGAATGCGACATTTGTAGCCCATGTCTAGGATTCGTCTGTGTGTGGTGGCTCTTGATGCGCTGACGCCAGCCTCAGTCCACTCCTTGTGAAGCTCCCCCAAATTCTTGAATGGATTTTGCTTGACAATCCTCTCAAGGCTGCGGTTATCCCTTTGGCTGATGCACCTTTTTCTTCCACACTTTTTCCTTCCACTCAACGTTCTATGAATATGCTTGGATACAGCACTCTGTGAACAGCCAGCTTCTTTAGCAATGAACTTTTGTGTCAATGACTGTCTTCTGGACATCTGTCAAGTCAGCAGTCTTCCCCATGATTGTGTAGCCTACTGACCCAGACTGAGAGACCATTTAAAGGCTCAGGAAACCTTTGCAGGTGTTTTGAGTTGATTAGCTGATTAGGGTGTGACACCATGACTTTCCAATATTGAACTTTTTCCACAATATTCTAATTCTCTGAGACACTGAATTTGGGGGTTTCATTATCTGTAAGCCATACTCATCAAAATTTCAAGAAATAGACTTGAAATATTTCACTCTGTGTGTAAAGAATCTATATCATATATGGGTTTCACTTTCTGAAACAAGTGGCAAAAAATATTGACCTTTTTCATGATATTCTAATTTTTTTAGATGTACCTGTATATATATATATAATAAGTGTGTATATATATATATATATATATATATATTTGCCAGTGAGACAGAGTCCTATCAGTCAGTCCACATGCCCTGTCTGACGTCGCGAGCGCTTCAGACCAACCAGGAAGTGCCGGGACTACTTCTCTCTCTGCAGGTCAAGCGCAGGGCAAGCGGATTAGCGACATGGGTTGTGACGTCAGGGTTTAGGAAGCGTCGCGTTGACTTCAAGCAGAGCAGACGAGCGCTTTCCCCGGACGCGAAAGGACCGAGCCGGCATGAGTCCACCGACACCGGCCTGAAGGACAAGCACAGCAGAATGGCCGCGTATCTGGAGGTAAGACACCGCGTGCTGCTGGGGCTGTATTCCCGCAGGCTCGCGAGGTGTGGTTCGGCACTGCATGGCCATACACTTGTCAATGATTCATATTCCTCATTAAGTGTATTTTTCAGACCGCACGTTTGAACTGATTTGTGATGAAAATCTGAGCTGATGCACTGAAATAGAGGTTTTATACCGCAATTGAAACCGGTTTAAACAGTATGTTGCCAAGGCGACGCCATTGGTTAGATCAGTGTTTAAAGACATAGTTAACTCAAAAATTATATATAAAAAAAACAGTCATTATTTACTCACCCTTGACACAAAAGAGGAAGTTTTGCTTTCTTCCATAAAATGAAAACAAATGGTGACTACAGCTGTCAAGCTTCAAAAAGATGACTAGGCCTATGAACTGACCATAAATGTAAACCGTAATATGCACTATATTGTAATGCTGCCTTCACTTGCTCGCTGAATTATAATTGCACATCGACTTGGAAACTGCACACCCTCTCAAATCATAATTTAGACTGAGAATGTCCAACAAGCACCGCCACCTGAAGGCAATTTCAGTTTTCTAAAACCATAGCTTTGTGTGGATATTAGTGAAATTTTAGCTCCATAGTCTATTATCAATACCGCAGCGAATTATGAAACGCATCTCATGAAGGCATCACATTCAAACCACGTAGCTGTCTGTTGGTCAACGCAGCGAATTTTCATGTTCAAGTTGAACCCGATGCGAAATCTGTGAGGAAATATTAAGCCCTCGTGCGAAATTCACGTCCTCGGATATGAATTTCATCGGTGTAAAATCGCCAAACAACGGCAAATGTGACCACCTTAACCCTTTGTCGCAAAAAAGAAAAAAAGTGAGTATAACAAGTGATCGAGTATATAAAAGTGTTCATATTTTGGTGAAAACTTTATAAATTGTGCGCACGATTTACTGTTTCGTTCCCTCGAGTTATAAATTGTGCGCACGATTTACTGTTTCGTTCCCTCGAGTTATAAATTGTGCGCACGATTTACTGTTTCGTTCCCTCGAGTTATAAATTGTGCGCACGATTTACTGTTTCGTTCCCTCGAGTTATAAATTGTGCGCACGATTTACTATTTCGTAAGAATTAGCAATCGTGCGCATGTTTTAGTACATCGAGGGAACGAATTAGTAAATCGTGCTCATGATTTATTTATTTTTTCTTGCATGTCATGTGGGGGCCCCGTACTAATGACTAGATTTCCCCACCAAAAATTTGCAGCATAGCATGAAATCATAACATTAACATCAAAAACTTTTTGTCGCTAAAAATGTTTGGAACATGTGAGTGAGACTAAAAATTCATATTCTTAAAATTAAGTATGCTAAATGATGTCTTTTTTTGCATGAACTTTAATAACTGGATTTCGCCTGTGAAAATTTGCCAAATAACATTAAAATGACTGCACCTTAACCCTTTGTAGCAAAAAATATATATATAATTTGTGTGCAACATGTGAGTGAGTAGCACAGATATTCATATTTCAGTGAACTGTCCATTTTAATTATCATCATCAGAAATGGGGTGCAAAATGGTTTTTATGCTACATACGGTAACACTCATAATACACTATTTTCATGGCACAAATTGCTTCATACATGTACACACACTCTCAGAAACCTATACATCGAAAAAAATGTGTGGGATTTAATTTGAAACTTTTTTTTATTTTTTTTGGGTTGCTAAAAAAATTGCTAGTAAATTTGACAAATAATTTACAAAGGCACACTGAATTGAAATGTGACATTTTGAAATAAAAAGACTGAAATAGTATTTTCTTGTTTAACATTCTCCAATAATCTTTTCTTTCTTTAAGACTTTGAAAAATCATCTTTACACTGTATAACTCGAGTAGATTAAATAACTGTAGTTCCTTAAAATATCAGGCGTCTCAGTGTTTCTTTAAAGATGTTTTAATAGATTTTTGTTTTTTTAGATAGCTGATGACAGCAAAGGGCACGAACTGAGTCTTTTCTGTGTGCCGAAACACTACGAGGAGGATTTGGACAGTGTCGTAATACCCAATGGCCTCATTAAGGACAGGTACGTTTAACTGATGAGCAGGACTTTAATCTGTAGTGCACAAACAGTGATACTGCATTTCTGCCTGGAATGTATCTGGTCTTTGCAGTCAGATTGGGAAGCATTCATTAGTGAAGCAAAACAGTTGTGGTATTGCCGTGGCCGTGGGATGCCCTCGATAGTAAAAAGGCCCTGTGTTCCCCCTGTTAATGATGTTAGCGCAGTACGAGAGGCATGTGATTTGAATTCGGCTTTCCCATTTATTTGTTTAGCAAATTTCCACAAGAATCTCTTGACTGACATTTTTGGCATGACTTCAGCCAGCTTTAATGAAAGCATTAATGTCACAATACTCTGCCTTTCAATTCTGATTTTCTCTGCAGGACTGAAAGGTTGGCCAGAGATATCGTTCGGGACATGGGCGGGCATCATATCGTGGCCCTTTGCGTTCTGAAAGGAGGGTACAAGTTCTTTGCGGACCTGATGGATTACATCAAGACGTTGAATCAAAACAGCGATAAGTCTGTGCCACTGACTGTGGATTTCATCAGGCTAAAGAGCTACTCTGTGAGTGCCAGCTTTACTGCTCTCTTCACTCCATTCACTGAGCCTTATACATTCATACTTAACACTGACCAATGAATCATTTCCGATCTACATGTCTGCTGTCAGATTATTACTGTACATGAAAAGGGAGCATTTTATTAGTAGATTGTGCCATTGACATGTTCCTTACAGGAATGACAAGGGTAAATACAACTTAAAGGGACAGTTCACCAATATTTACTCACCCTCATGTCATTCAAACCTGTTTTTTGTTCTTCTGCAGAACTCTTTCAGTTAAATGTCAAATATTTAGAAAAATACATCATTCAGAATAGGTTGAAAATTAATAAAAAAATTAATTAAAAAAAGTTAAAATCATTCAGTGATCAGCAATTTTCATTGTATAGAAAAAAATTCTAAAGTTACTCTTTAAAGTTGTGATAAAATGGAAGTAGTGACAGATCTTTGCTTCCGTATTGTAATGTAATGTACTGTATATCTCCCATTGAAACGTATTACTGAAAAAAAATAAAAAATGAAAGCACTTCCCTCAAAAATGCATGTAGCTTGCAGTCGACCAAAGAAGCAGCATGTAGTATTTACATTTCATGTCAACTTAAACAGTAATAGGCCTACTATAATGACTAAATTCATATTTGGTATATTATACATTTATGCCTACACTGTAAAAAAAAAAATCGGCAGCTCTGGTTAACTGATATAATGTTAATATACCAACCCATTGAAGTACTGAAATCTGTTTTGCACCTTTGTAATACACTGATAACCACCAAATGCAGGAGGTGATGAGAAAGTCACATGATGAACCAAAGCCCATCACAAGCAGCTCTTAGATAATAACATATATAGAAGGTGCACAGTGTCATTCACACAAACGCTAAACACCATCACGGTAACACACATGAAACTGAAATAATGCAATAAACAATCATTTAACAACATTAGGTGTAACACACAACCCTAATATACAAAACTGATCAGAAAAAACTAAGAAGAAACATCGTTATTTCAACAAAAACATCAAAACTGATAGTAACGCAGGGAATTCTGGGAATGTCAATTTACGGTTATTCATTGTAAATTATACGGTCTTTTCCACTTCCAAAAACGGTATACTACCGTAAAATTTATGTCCAATACATGTAATGTCCAATACAGTTTTTCACCGTATATAGTAGGGGAATTTACCATTAACCATTTAACAGGTTTTTACTGTAGCATTTTTACAGTCTTTTACCGTTAAATTCACGGTCATTTTTTACAGTGTACATTCCTAGTTTTTTGACAAATTATGTAGAATCTTATTAGCATTTGTCAATGTTTATCATTTGATTACTATAAATATGTTCATTGGTATTGGCCAGAATTTAGCGATGCATCCATAGTATAACTGAGTTCATCCACCTTGAAAAGTAGTTCCACTTTATAATGATTATTGAGATGACTTCGAGCTCAAACTGCCAGACAAGTCAAAATCATCTTCAGTGATTCTGTCACAGATGCTGTTAGTAAATCTTCAGTGGCTTTGAATGCTCAACATTAAAGTATTTCCTCTCTCTCTGCTCTTGATTTCTGCTCAGAATGATCAGTCTACAAACTGTGTGAAGGTTATCGGTGGAGATGAATTATCTGCCCTTACTGGCAAAGTGAGTTTCAACTTTTGAACTTCTGTTTTTGTTTTGTTTTCTATTTTTACCCTGTCCAAAAGTTTGGGGCTAAGATTTTTTTTTCTCTTATGCTCATCGGGTATGCATTTATTTGATCAAAAATACAGTAAAAACGGCAATATTGTAAAATGTTATTACAATTTAAAATAATCACTTTCTATTTTAATGTTAATGTTTTAAATTAAATTATGAAAAGTTAAATTTTCAGCATCATTACTCCAGTCTTCAGTGTCACATGATCCTCCAGAAATCATTCTTATATGCTGATTTGATACTTAAGAAACAAGCAAAACATGTTGCTTCATGTTTGTGAACACTGTGATAGCAGTGAAAGTAAACCGTGAAACTATAACAAACATTATATAAATGTCTTTACTGTCACTTTTGATCACCATATATATATATATATATATTAGTGCTGTCAAATGATTAATCGCGATTAATCGCATCCAAAATAAAAGTTTTTGTTTACATAATATACATAATATATGTGTACTGTGTATATTTATTATGTATGTATAAATACACACACATGCATGTATATATTTAAGAAAAATTTTATGTTTATATATTAAATATACTTATATATGATATCATTTATATGAATATAATGTAAATATGTACATGTAAATATTTTTTTTAAATATATGCTGTACTCACTGTATATGTGTGTGTCTTTATATATACATAATATACAGAGTACACACACATATATTGTGCAAACAAAAACTTTTCATTTGGATGCGATTAATCGCGATTAATCGTTTGACAGCACTAATATATATATATATATATATATATGATAAAAATGTTTTATTTTTATTTATTTTTTTGTCTCTCTTTTCTTACAGAATGTGCTCATAGTAGAGGTGAGGTTACATTTTTTTGATGCAATGCATTTTATTGCATTTTGTGTCGAATTTGTGTTCGCATCAACATGTGTGAAATGTATGTTGTGTACTGTGGAATGAAAATACAGGTGATCTAAACCAATTAATTCTCTTTTTGTGCCTAAGGATATTGTAGAGACGGGAAAAACTATGGAAACGCTGCTCAGACTATTAAACGAATGTCATCCTAAATTGGTGAAAGTTGTCAGGTAAGGCAGGTAAACATCTTTGGAAAGAATAGTCGAGCTGTGCTAGAGATACGAGAGATTTCTGTGTTAATTAAAGGTTAAATGGCCTTTTATTAGTGTTTGAAATAAGACTGTTGTTTAGATGAATGTCATTCATTTTATTTAATGCATCTCATTTGTAATTCAGTGTCCTGTAATTTCAGTTTGCTTGTGAAAAGGACGCCCAGGAGCTCAGGATATCGTCCAGACTGTGAGTTCCTTTGTGTTTCATTGGATATTATGAACATTTTGTGCCTAATCCACATCACTTAGAGAAATCAAACACCCTGCATTGATGTAGTTGGACATATTATTCAGACTCACGCTCATCTGTCTGTGTTCAGAGTTATGCAATGCTTTTAGACAGAAAGCTGATAAGCTCTTTATATCCATCCATCCATTCATCTATCCTCCATCTATCCTCTACTCGTTCGCTCTTGACTTCCACTCTAAAGCAGAGCGCTGTAGTGCTGCGAGTCCGTTATCAAGACGATGGAGGATCATCAAGCTCTTTAGCAGTGACGCACCCTATAATGGACCACGAGCGCTGTTCGCTTGCAAATAATGCAACCAGTCATGTTCAAAGGCAGATTCATCGCATTGTAAAATTTTTCATAATGAATTTATTTAATTTATATTTTGCTATACTAAAAATGCTATACTAATTTTTGGTATAGCAAAATATAAATTAAATGCATTATTAAAAATGTTACAATGAGATGAATCTGCCTTTGAACATGATGAAACATCACATCATAATTATATTGTTATATAATTATTTTATTTTATTTTTTATTTTTTTTAAATAATATAATATGTAATTAGTTTGTTTAAAAAATGTGCTTAATTATCATGAAAACAATGCAAAATATTCTTTATGCAAAATATAACTACTTTTCCCCTCACATTTTTGAGTAAAATACGACTGACATTTCTTTGGATCAGTTCATGTGGAAAACAGATTGGAGATGTTCCCTGATATCTTCAATTAGCTGATTAATTATGTAATTTTACTATGTGTATAATATGTACTATTTTATTATGTCAAATTACATAATTATAACATTGAATAATGTATTATATCATGCATTTTTTTTGTGCTTAATTGTCATTAAAATAATGCAAACAGTTTAGGCTTTCTTCATGCAAAAAAATAAAAAAGGGTAGGTTTCTTGAAGCATCTCACTGGATTATTACAATTAATGGCCAAATGAATGTTTGGAAATGTAAACTGATATTTCCTACTGACACACTACAGCAAAAGATAGAAATAACTGACTTAAAACCATTTGTAGCTGCTGAAAACACTAGTGTTGTAATAATTTTGGCCAGCACTGTATCTATTCCATGCTAAATTTGGATAAAAATAAATTTCTTGCATGAGATTCAACTGAATTGGTTCATGCTAGCAGAAAACTTATTAGAGATTATATCTCAATTGATTATAATTAATATTATATAATTATATTTATGCACATTTTTTGGAATGTAGCTTTCTTTCTTTCTGCAAACTATAATCCCATTTGTTTCTCTTTCTGTGTGTGTGTTTAAATGTATTCTTTTCTTTTTTTTTTAGATATTGGATTTGAAGTTCCTGACAAGTTCCTGGTGGGATATGCTTTAGACTACAATGAATATTTCAGGGATTTGAGTGTAAGTGTTTGTCCTGTTACGTTCTGATTTAATTGCGTGCAGTGCATAAACTGGCGTATATTGAGTGTATATTGTGCCAGTTTTGTATATTATTTGTTTGTCTGATCAGAATTATGTATTTACACCTTCCTGTTTTCTTTATATCTTTCAGCATATCTGCATTTTAAGTGACACAGCGAAAGAGAAATATAAAGTATGATATGACACCCAAGTGCTGGACGCATGAAGACAAAGATCACTGTGATCAACTTTTTTTGTTTGTTTTGTTATTGTAAAATATTTTTTCTACATGCCATCTGAAATGAATAATGGACTCATGAAACATGGATTCCCAAAGATAAATGATCACACTTACAGTGTTGCAGCGAAGGATGAATGCGAGAGAAAATGTCCTGTGTTATAATTAGTAATCTAATTTTAATTGTCATTACTGGTGAAGATTATGGGCAGAGTTGCCACTTTTTTTTGATTGTTTGAACTGAGGCCTTAGATTAATTGGTTTTATGTTGATTTTATGTTAACGCAAGGCCATTTGGCTAATACAAGTTTGGATTTAGAGCCCAGAGATTGCAAAGTTAATCACTGTTAGCTAGTTATTGTTATTTATTATATATTCTCTAGATACTGACTCCAGATTATATCCACACACCGAATGTCATGAAGGCTTTGGTATTGGTTTTTGATCACCACAATAAAATTACACTCACACTGTTATTATTTTTGTCCTGGTTGTTTTCTGTGCATGTAAATGTGAGCACGGTACTGCATAAGAAATATTTACCAGTTTACTGCCACCAAGCTCTTGAAAAGCTGTTTTAAAAATTAAGCAGCATATGATAGTCTATGAATTTTTTGGGGGGATTTTCATATCAAAATCTATTGAAGCGAAGTTTGCTATGGCCATCATATGGCAAAAATATCTCAAATTAGCTAAATGTCGTGTTGTTTCAGAGTTTTAATATTTATCTGTGTCTCTAACTTACCTAACCGTTAGGAGCAAGTCGAACCGTTAACTAACCGTTAGGAGCACGTCGAACCGTTAACTAACCGTTAGGAGCATGTCTAACCTAACCGTTAGGAGCAAGTCTAACCGTTAACTGACCGTTAGGAGCAAGTCGAACCTAACCGTTAGGAGCAAGTCAAACCATTAACTAACCGTTAGGAGCACAACCGTTAACTAACTGTTAGGAGCACGTCTAACCTAACCGTTAGGAGCAAGTCTAACCTAACTGTTAGGAGGAAGTCTAACCTAACCGTTAGGAGCAAGTCTAACCATTAACTAACCGTTAGGAGCACAACCGTTAACTAACCGTTAGGAGCAAGTCGAACCTAACCGTTAGGAGCAAGTCGAACCATTAACTAACCGTTAGGAGCAAGTCGAAACCGTTAACTAACCGTTAGGAGCAAGTCTAACCTAACCGTTAGGAGCACGTCTAACCATTAACTAACCGTTAGGAGCAAGTCTAACCATTAACTAACCGTTAGGAGCACGTCTAATCTAACCGTTAAGAGCAAGTCTAACCATTAACTAACCGTTAGGAGCACATCTAACTAACTGTTAGGAGCACATCTAACTAACTGTTAGGAGCAAGTCTAACCATTAACTAACCGTTAGGAGCACATCTAAACCGTTAACTAACCGTTAGGAGCAAGTCTAACCTAACCGTTAGGAGCACGTCTAACCATTAACTAACCGTTAGGAGCAAGTCTAACCATTAACTAACCGTTAGGAGCACATCTAACTAACTGTTAGGAGCACATCTAACTAACTGTTAGGAGCAAGTCGAACCTAACCTTTAGGAGCAAGTCGAAACCGTTAACTAACCATTAGGAGCACATCTAACCTAACCGTTAAGAGCAAGTCTAACCATTAACTAACTGTTAGGAGCACATCTAACTAACTGTTAGGAGCAAGTCGAACCTAACCTTTAGGAGCAAGTCTAACCATTAACTAACCGTTAGGAGCACATCTAACTAACCGTTAGGAGCACATCTAAATAACTGTTAGAAGCA
>NW_015505854.1:187119-189619 GCF_001515645.1 Sinocyclocheilus grahami
ACCTAACCGTTAGGAGCAAGTCTAACCATACCGTTAGAAGCAAGCCTAACCATTACCTAACCGTTAGGAGCAAGTCGAACCTAACCGTTAGGAGCAAGTCGAACCGTTAACTAACCGTTAGGAACACAACCGTTAACTAACCGTTAGGAGCACGTCTAACGTAACCGTTAGGAGCAAGTCGAAACCGTTAACTAACCGTTAGGAGCACGTCTAACCTAACCGTTAGGAGCAAGTCGAAACCGTTAACGAACCGTTAGGAGCGAGTCGAAACCGTTAACTAACCGTTAGGAGCACGTCTAACCTAACCGTTAGGAGCAAGTCGAAACGTTAACTAACCGTTAGGAGCATGTCTTACCTAACCGTTAGGAGCAAGTCTAACCATTAACGAACCGTTAGGAGCGAGTCGAAACCGTTAACTAACCGTTAGGAGCACGTCTAACCTAACCGTTAGGAGCAAGTCGAAACCGTTAACGAACCGTTAGGAGCGAGTCGAAACCGTTAACTAACCGTTAGGAGCACGTCTAACCTAACCGTTAGGAGCAAGTCGAAACCGTTAACGAACCGTTAGGAGCGAGTCGAAACCGTTAACTAACCGTTAGGAGCACGTCTAACCTAACCGTTAGGAGCAAGTCGAAACCGTTAACGAACCGTTAGGAGCGAGTCGAAACCGTTAACTAACCGTTAGGAGCACGTCTAACCTAACCGTTAGGAGCAAGTCGAAACCGTTAACGAACCGTTAGGAGCGAGTCGAAACCGTTAACTAACCGTTAGGAGCACGTCTAACCTAACCGTTAGGAGCAAGTCGAAACCGTTAACGAACCGTTAGGAGCGAGTCGAAACCGTTAACTAACCGTTAGGAGCACGTCTAACCTAACCGTTAGGAGCAAGTCGAAACCGTTAACGAACCGTTAGGAGCGAGTCGAAACCGTTAACTAACCGTTAGGAGCACGTCTAACCTAACCGTTAGGAGCAAGTCGAAACCGTTAACGAACCGTTAGGAGCGAGTCGAAACCGTTAACTAACCGTTAGGAGCACGTCTAACCTAACCGTTAGGAGCAAGTCGAAACCGTTAACGAACCGTTAGGAGCGAGTCGAAACCGTTAACTAACCGTTAGGAGCACGTCTAACCTAACCGTTAGGAGCAAGTCGAAACCGTTAACGAACCGTTAGGAGCGAGTCGAAACCGTTAACTAACCGTTAGGAGCACGTCTAACCTAACCGTTAGGAGCAAGTCGAAACCGTTAACGAACCGTTAGGAGCGAGTCGAAACCGTTAACTAACCGTTAGGAGCACGTCTAACCTAACCGTTAGGAGCAAGTCGAAACCGTTAACGAACCGTTAGGAGCGAGTCGAAACCGTTAACTAACCGTTAGGAGCACGTCTAACCTAACCGTTAGGAGCAAGTCGAAACCGTTAACGAACCGTTAGGAGCGAGTCGAAACCGTTAACTAACCGTTAGGAGCACGTCTAACCTAACCGTTAGGAGCAAGTCGAAACCGTTAACGAACCGTTAGGAGCGAGTCGAAACCGTTAACTAACCGTTAGGAGCACGTCTAACCTAACCGTTAGGAGCAAGTCGAAACCGTTAACGAACCGTTAGGAGCGAGTCGAAACCGTTAACTAACCGTTAGGAGCACGTCTAACCTAACCGTTAGGAGCAAGTCGAAACCGTTAACGAACCGTTAGGAGCGAGTCGAAACCGTTAACTAACCGTTAGGAGCACGTCTAACCTAACCGTTAGGAGCAAGTCGAAACCGTTAACGAACCGTTAGGAGCGAGTCGAAACCGTTAACTAACCGTTAGGAGCACGTCTAACCTAACCGTTAGGAGCAAGTCGAAACCGTTAACGAACCGTTAGGAGCGAGTCGAAACCGTTAACTAACCGTTAGGAGCACGTCTAACCTAACCGTTAGGAGCAAGTCGAAACCGTTAACGAACCGTTAGGAGCGAGTCGAAACCGTTAACTAACCGTTAGGAGCACGTCTAACCTAACCGTTAGGAGCAAGTCGAAACCGTTAACGAACCGTTAGGAGCGAGTCGAAACCGTTAACTAACCGTTAGGAGCACGTCTAACCTAACCGTTAGGAGCAAGTCGAAACCGTTAACGAACCGTTAGGAGCGAGTCGAAACCGTTAACTAACCGTTAGGAGCACGTCTAACCTAACCGTTAGGAGCAAGTCGAAACCGTTAACGAACCGTTAGGAGCGAGTCGAAACCGTTAACTAACCGTTAGGAGCACGTCTAACCTAACCGTTAGGAGCAAGTCGAAACCGTTAACGAACCGTTAGGAGCGAGTCGAAACCGTTAACTAACCGTTAGGAGCACGTCTAACCTAACCGTTAGGAGCAAGTCGAAACCGTTAACGAACCGTTAGGAGCGAGTCGAAACCGTTAACTAACCGTTAGGAGCACGTCTAACCTAACCGTTAGGAGCAAGTCGAAACCGTTAACGAACCGTTAGGAGCGAGTCGAAACCGTTAACTAACCGTTAGGAGCACGTC